>NW_017306486.1:1485164-1505598 GCF_000935625.1 Nanorana parkeri
GGTTTTGCACAGGTGCCACATTCATTACGAGGAGTTCTCACTCTCCCTGCTGGACCTTTTATATATTTTATATTAAAGCGAATTATATAAGAGAACGTACAAAGGTTAATGGGAACACCTAAAACTCCCAGTGGACAGGAACAGAGTCAGTAATTACAGCAAGGGGATCTCAGCACCGAAAAAATTCATGGCAGTTAGATCAGGGGCTTATGTTTTTTTGCACTAACCCTCTAAAGACATTTGCAAGAAAAAAGACAAATGTACAAGATTGTCCCAATCATACAATTGTAGTGTGAGGGTTAAAAAAAAGCTCTTTAGGCAACCCAATATTGTAAGATAAAGAACAAAAATATAACTATACCAATACAAAATGCAAGTTTCAAACTGATTAACGTCCTCCAGTATATTGCATTGCAGAACACACTGCTTATTTTTTTTCTACTGACAATAATGCTGGCAATATTGTCAGTACTAAGCAGAGATTAATTTCCTCTGACTTTCCTGGAATTTGATTCCAAAAGAGTCAACTAATACTGCGATCACAGCTGCCTAGCAATCAAGTGGATAACTGCTATGGAAATTAACGCATTGCTTTTCTGTGGAGATGAATGAGGTCTGATGATTAGTTGCTTTGACGCTCTCAGTGAACATACATCTGGATGGATTTTCAGAATAAGCTGACCATGTCAGACGAAAATGGTTATCCTATACAAAGTGGGTATGTGGGAGCATCAATTGATCATCTTAAGAACTGAACTGTCGGCAGTTAATTTCAACAACCAATTTGTCGTCATTTATTGTTGACATGCCTTAGTTTGAAACTACGAATGGCAAGAGTAAAACTTAACGAAACCTGTGTGAAAAAACTGTCAAGCACCGCAATGTTTTAAACAAAGTCTGCTATGAATATTGCAAGGATTTTGCAAGACTTAATTAAAGAAGCTACGAGGAGACTTTTCCTATGGGCTGTTCAAAATCAGATCCAGGTACTGAAGGAAGGATTAAATAAATTCACCATTAGTTTTGTTTCATACTGCAAGACTCTGAACATATTTTTTTAAATCTTGCCTGTGTCTAATATACCGTACAATGAGGAGAATTTATCAAAACTGGAGCATGCTTTTTTCTGAGCTTGAAAAAGAGGACTCCCTCGAAACGCGTTGCTCCTTGCTCCCCTGTCTTTCCCACACCTTCAATCATCATTCATTTTGGCCGTCCACCACCCGGACTCCTCTGCCACCAAATACTGCTGTCACACGGCTCGGATTTCACCCATTTCCACTAGACCCACGGCCCTCTGACTCCATCTAACAGGAGCAAGCAACCTCTCTGCCGCCCAGAGCCGCTTGGTCCGCACGAGTGCCGACAGCCCTTTCAGCACCGCACTGACTCTCTGCCACGACCATCTGATCGCAACCACGCCAATCAGGCACTCCACATACCCAGGGTGAGGAGGACCGCATATACCTTTGTGATCCTCCACCAGAGTTATTCCTTGTCACACTCCCAGGATCCACAAGTAAGTATTTTCTTGTTTCCTAAAATAGAGACTGGCAGTCTCTACAACCAATGCAATTATATGGTCATTGCACTCTTGTGTTTCCATTGTACTCTTTATTCACACACTGTCTTTCTTCACCAGAGGCAATGTCTGGATTAACCCTATGGGGTTAATTTATAAAAGTTCACATGGCACTAGCACCCCTGGGGCTGACAAGTACAGTAATTTCCTATACTAATCAGCATAATCTAGGGGCACTTATGCCGTGCAAATGGAATCTTTGGCAAGTACCATATATTGGCAAGAGAGCACACTTGACATTGAACAGTTTGTATATAAGAAATATGCTTACTTTACATACAGCTGCCATCTGCTATATGCTAATCAATGTCTGTTTGCCATCCATTGCTCAGTCACAGCTCTTGGCTTTGCAGCACCACTGAGCTTATTTGTCTGTGGTTTGCAACCATCTTGCATTGCTTTTTGTGTTATACTTGGACTGCCAAGTTCAGTTACCCTTAGCATTGGCCCTTTATATAACCATTGATTATATATTGGCAATAGAGTGGACTTGATATTGAACAGTGTGTATATTGGAGATCTGTCTAAAAGCAATCTGTTCACTTTATCTACAGCTGCAGAAAGATATTTACAGATTCTCTCTGCACCGGCATGACTATTTGGATTAACCCTATGAGTGGCAACCACTAAACTGTTTATTGACATCAGAGTGCACTTGATGTTGGACAGTTTGATTACAAGACATCTGTTAGGATGAAACGTGTTCACACTTACCTATACCATTCCCCATGTATCAATTAATATCTGTTTTGCTAACAGTTTGTCGCATCACAGTTTATGTGTCTGTGCTATTCAATTATGTTCTACTGCCTTCACTGTTATACCTTGACTGATATGTTCAGTTGTTGCTAGCAATGGCCCTCCACATGATCACTGAGCATTTCCTGGCCACTTCTGTGTGCTTATTGATTTTGACTTTTAATAATTTTTCTGCATTTGAACAGCAGGTTTATTTAACTTATGTGACTGAGTTTTTTTTACTACATCTACAGGCAATATTATATGATTTTCCATGTGGATTCTTATACACTTTAGTTCTACACATCCCAACAGTGGAACTATTTCTATTTATGCTAACACGAATTGTGATTTGAATGACACAGCTATACCTGCTCAGTTTGATGGTGCTCAAGCCTTTTTTTAAATCTGATTGTTAATTGCCTTGTGAGATCCCCATACATAGTATGTACCTTAAAGTAGTACCTTAAAGTGATATTAAACTTAAAATCTTTTTAAGCTATTTTAAATGCTGATGAAATCACTACAATAGATGTTGCTCCTTGTTGTTTAAAAGTTTTAGCTTCCTGTAGAATCAACTGGGCCCCTGAACACTGGCCCAGATATCCTGGTGTAGAATGGCTCATTTTCCCTTTCAGGGTCCTATGGAGCCACGCTTGCATGTGTGTTTTTTGTGGACACAGTTTATAAGCAGGCAGAGCAAGGTAAGTCAGTTTCCTCCCCCTCCTCTCTCCCTTCTCCAAGCTAGTAGATGGACAGCTGCTGGAGACTGCTCTCCCTTGTGATTTTGTCCTGGACAGGAAGGTCAGGGAAGCTGCGATAAAGAAGTTGGAGCCAGCTGTTTGGAAATATGACAAAGTGTTTGAGCAAAAATATGAATAAATAAATACTTTGTTGGGTAATATATATTTGTTTGAACTGGATTCATTATTGAAAAAAAGTTTGAGAATGTAGTACTACTTTACCAAAACTCCCATCTCTGAACCCCTTAGCTGCTTGTACTGTGAAGTAACACATTCTTGAAGATCACAATAAAGACTGTAACGTTGACTTTCAGTCAGTTTCTAACAATTTAGAAACAACTGCTGCTTGTTTACATTAGAAGGCTGGCAAGGCTGCCAAAATTCTGCTCTCAGAGAAAAAAGAAAGCTTTTTTTCCACAATGAATATCCCTACAGAGGTGAATGATAGTTTGTTTTAAAGTATCTCCACTGATTGTTCAGAATATGTAAATAATTTAATGTGCATATTCTGGACACAGGCTCACTAAAGGAAACCCTTCCAGGAAAAAACGTGGAGGCAGCCATTGCTGATATCTTATTCTGCAAATGCTAGTCACCTGGTTACCATGTGGACACTTTTGCTTTGCAGTTCTTCGAGTCAAAAACCTAGAAATCCAACTATGCAGATAAGGACGTCTGATTTTGCTGATCAGAATACTTGTTCAATGTCAATTACCTCATTTATTGAAGTCAGAGGATCAGCATACCAGCCAAGAAACTAGCATTTTTTAAGAGGGGGGAAGCAATGGTAGCCTCCATATTTCTCTTAGGAAATGGTTGCCTTTAAATTTAGAGACTGTGTCTCAAAAGAAATTAACACAATTAAAGCTGCTTTTGAAGCAGGAGGGAATTTAACACACTGAGAAACCCTGAAAACATTGTTGGTAAGAATGTTCAGTATTTTATCCATATGCATTTTTAATTATACAAATGTGTTTTGCCCAAAATGTGGTGTTATGGTATACAGATGGTATTTACGTATCATTTTTATCCTATAACTTAAATCCAAGGAGTCCAGTCTCATTGTGAATATGCATATGCAAATAAATGCTTTCTTCACTGCGGTCAACTGAGCATGCAGAGCTATTGGTTTTATACCATGGACACAGCCCAGATATACAGCTATTCATAACCTGAATGCAGCTATTTAAAGACTGATAGCTGTAAGAATGCAGCACCCTTTTTGACATGTATATGGTGCAGGGATTTTAAGTATTTTAGATCCACCTGGCTGAACTTTAGGCAGATAAAAAAATCCACACAATTTATTAAGGCTATATGTTCATTAAAATCATGAAATTGCATTTATAAATACAGCTAAAATAAAGCTGCACACCCCTTCATATTATCTGGATTTCTGCATGACTAGTTACTTAAAACTGTGGTCTAATCATAATAATAAAGTCTGTTATAACAAACGTGCACAATCTTTACATTGTCATCTCATTACTAACAAATAGTCCTTGCTGGAAATGTTAACCTCTGGAATAATGGCATCAAGAATTGAGGGTAATTGGACTCTGGTATTTCCTTCAATTACATAAGAATAAAGCGGATCGGCAAAGAGAACGCTAATTAATGCATCGATGTATTCATTTTAAAATGATCAAATGTATTTTTAAATGCAATTAGTTTAAGTATCTGATTTTAACTTGACATCAACTTCTTGTAATTTCCTATAAAGCAGAGCTCAGACAAGAAAACGGAGAGCCAACACTAACAGCCATTCAGGTGTGCTGCAGTATACATGTACTGACAAGGAACAGGCTGCCAGGAGGGGAGAGCGGAGGAATGAAATCATCATTTGTTGCTGCTCCTTTATTGTACAATCAAAGACTGCTGGTAGGGAAATGGTCAGGTTGTATCACTTAAAAGAGAACTATGGGCCAAAATTTTTTGGCCATAGTTCTCTTTAGATCACAGGAGGACATATACAATATTGCCATCCCGCCACCTGATTGACAGCCGGTTCTGCCTTTCCAGAGAGCTCCAAAGAGCAGGCCACTGGCCAAAGAGCTGTCACTTGGGTAGCAGTGGTGTGGGTTGCAGCAGATATCAAGCCAGCAGGTAGGAATGCTAATACCTTATGGCACCGTAGCTTGCCTCCTAGTTACCATTGAATATGTATATTAATTTAGACTCAGGGATCTTTAAGCAATCAATCTGTGCTGTCTGTATCACAAAAGTAGCCACAGAAATACAGAATAAGACAATTCACATATATGTATTTCGACTGTATACTTATGTTTACCTGCATATCAAAACACAAGGTTCACTTTATTTCTGGCCCCACAAGCTGTACATACTTACCGACCCTTCACTTCCCTGCTTCTTGAAACAAAGAGAGGAAGTCCACTGTAAGCTCAAAGCCCCAACCTTTAGCTTCAACAGAGCTGAATACTCTTTTTGCTCCCATTTGACAGTACAGGGTGTCTGAACAACCAGTTGCCAAACACCATCACTGTCACAATCGAGGACCGGGGCAGTGAGTCACATGAAGTCTCAGTCTTACACACTAGATCCATTGGCATCCAACATAAGGACATCTAAAAATGAATGGGGCCAATTCACACCAGTGTGTTGTGTTGCGTTGCCCTACTCCAAAAAAAAAGCAGAGCAGGCTCTACTTTTTTCAGCACAACACAATTGACTGGTGTCAACTGCTAACAATGCAAGGCAGAACCAATACCTTATATAGCTTAATGTAAAGATCAAACCAAAAAATCTCAACGTAACGCAATGCAACAGATGTCAACAGAGTATGCAAATGCAAGCCAATGTACCTCCGCTGACTTGCATTCTTGGTTCCATTTCCGGTGTGAATACACCCTTATACTCAATAATGGTCTTATTTGCCATCAGCCAAACAGAATGACAGGGGAGTGAAGAGAAAGTATTTGCTGCTGGTCAGGCCACTACTAAAGTGCATCTGTTTCTTTGCCATGAATGGTGAAGTACAGGTTTGCATTAAAGAGAGGCTGTCATTAAGCTAAATATATAATATAACCCTTTACCATTACTATCTCTAAAAAAGACTCCAGCAAGACTCAGGTTGAATGACATTTATCATCATTCAACCCACTTCCTATGAGCATCATGGACTAAGCCCCCTCCACTCGTCCTGGACTTACAGGAGAATGCTGCAGAGAATGGCGCCATGTCATTGCATGGTGTTGCCCTCTGCAGTATATAGGATTCACTATCTGCTGAAGGAAGAAAAGGATCTGTGATTGCACCAGGCTGGACTGGAGACACATGGAAATAGGTAAGTATATATAAATATATTTTATTTCAAGGGTACTCAAATGTGGGGAGTGGAAACAAGCAGGGGAATCCTTACCCTGAAGTTTGATTTTAACATGCTAATGTAATTTCAGAAATTAATTTCAGCTTTGTCATATCTCAATCTTTTTATTGTAAGAATAACTGGTCATCCTGATATGCAGATCCTTGTTCAGGCACTTCTTGTTTTCGCATGATAACTGTCTCTTTACGGTGCTTCTGCATTTGTGCCGCCATGTCTCATGTGTCCCTGGCGGCTGTACTGATGCACATTGCTTGGACATAGTCCACCCTTGTCACAGTCGGGAAGTCGGTACAAAGCAATGATGTGCAGCCGACATTGGAACATGTGCATATAGACAGGAAGTGACTAAAAGAAGCTTTAAGAGATCAGCAGCACCATGATAAAATAAAAGTCGAAAATAGTGTTTTATGAAAAGAAAAAAAATTTGCTTATTATACACAGAGTTTAAAAACATTTTTAAACTGGAGCAGGCAGAATCTGGGGCAGCTGTGTATTGCAACCAATCAGTGTTTCTCTTTCATTCTCAAAGCTTAACTGAACAAATTGAAAAGAGAAACTAATTGGTTACCAGGGCTGTCCCTACACTATACACCACCTGAGGCCGGAAGGTGCTGTCAGTGAATGATCGTTCCGTACTGACATCATTGGTTGAAAGGAGCTGGGCAGGACGCTGGACACAGCACCACAGGTTGCTAAGAGTTCTTAGCAATCTAGGGCACTGTGGCTGCCCTCCTGCCTCCTCCCCGCCCCATGAGATGCAGCCTAAGGAAACCGCCTCAGGCTGCCACATTATAGGAACAGCCCTGTTGGTTACTTTGAACAACTGCTCCATTGTCTGTCTACTCCATTTTCGATAAATTCCATTCACAGTGCTTTAACAAACTAATTATCATTCAGTTTAGGTTAATCAACTTTTACTGTGTGTGGATATTCCTTCCTTCTCGGTAAATCACAGTTCACTATGCTAGTATAACAAGAAATACAGCTCAACAGTTATGTTGTAACAGGAAAGTAACTACCCAATACAATATACCATTTATAGCAATAAAATGCTTTTAAATTTGATAATAATTGAAGATATTTTCCTAAATGTACTTGCTGTGTGTATGTGTATATATATATATATGTATATATATATATATATTGTGATAGTTTGGGGAATATAGCACAATGGTAAGCGCTAAGAGACCACTCCTGAAGCCGACTTTAACATAAAAAGGACAGTCTTTATTCATTCAAAAGGTGAACAGTCCATGAACTTCACAAAACAACTTGCTTCAGCATAAACGAAGCATAACAGTTCATTGGACTCTCATTTGCATACAGACGTCAGGTAGTCATAATAATCTGACCACTCAGTGCATATATTAGAGCTGCGGAAATGAACGATTAATTCCTCGATTAATTGATCGATTAAAATGTTTTTGATTGGTACTCACCTCTCCGCCGGCTTCTGTCGGAGATCTGGTGACGTCACGGACAAAAGTGTTTGAGCAAAAATATGAATAAATAAATACTTTGTTGGGTAATATATATTTGTTTGAACTGGATTCATTATTGAAAAAAAGTTTGAGAATGTAGTACTACTTTACCAAAACTCCCATCTCTGAACCCCTTAGCTGCTTGTACTGTGAAGTAACACATTCTTGAAGATCACAATAAAGACTCTAACGTTGACTTTCAGTCAGTTTCTAACAATTTAGAAACAACTGCTGCTTGTTTACATTAGAAGGCTGGCAAGGCTGCCAAAATTCTGCTCTCAGAGAAAAAAGAAAGCTTTTTTTCCACAATGAATATCCCTACAGAGGTGAATGATAGTTTGTTTTAAAGTATCTCCACTGATTGTTCAGAATATGTAAATAATTTAATGTGCATATTCTGGACACAGGCTCACTAAAGGAAACCCTTCCAGGAAAAAACGTGGAGGCAGCCATTGCTGATATCTTATTCTGCAAATGCTAGTCACCTGGTTACCATGTGGACACTTTTGCTTTGCAGTTCTTCGAGTCAAAAACCTAGAAATCCAACTATGCAGATAAGGACGTCTGATTTTGCTGATCAGAATACTTGTTCAATGTCAATTACCTCATTTATTGAAGTCAGAGGATCAGCATACCAGCCAAGAAACTAGCATTTTTTAAGAGGGGGGAAGCAATGGTAGCCTCCATATTTCTCTTAGGAAATGGTTGCCTTTAAATTTAGAGACTGTGTCTCAAAAGAAATTAACACAATTAAAGCTGCTTTTGAAGCAGGAGGGAATTTAACACACTGAGAAACCCTGAAAACATTGTTGGTAAGAATGTTCAGTATTTTATCCATATGCATTTTTAATTATACAAATGTGTTTTGCCCAAAATGTGGTGTTATGGTATACAGATGGTATTTACGTATCATTTTTATCCTATAACTTAAATCCAAGGAGTCCAGTCTCATTGTGAATATGCATATGCAAATAAATGCTTTCTTCACTGCGGTCAACTGAGCATGCAGAGCTATTGGTTTTATACCATGGACACAGCCCAGATATACAGCTATTCATAACCTGAATGCAGCTATTTAAAGACTGATAGCTGTAAGAATGCAGCACCCTTTTTGACATGTATATGGTGCAGGGATTTTAAGTATTTTAGATCCACCTGGCTGAACTTTAGGCAGATAAAAAAATCCACACAATTTATTAAGGCTATATGTTCATTAAAATCATGAAATTGCATTTATAAATACAGCTAAAATAAAGCTGCACACCCCTTCATATTATCTGGATTTCTGCATGACTAGTTACTTAAAACTGTGGTCTAATCATAATAATAAAGTCTGTTATAACAAACGTGCACAATCTTTACATTGTCATCTCATTACTAACAAATAGTCCTTGCTGGAAATGTTAACCTCTGGAATAATGGCATCAAGAATTGAGGGTAATTGGACTCTGGTATTTCCTTCAATTACATAAGAATAAAGCGGATCGGCAAAGAGAACGCTAATTAATGCATCGATGTATTCATTTTAAAATGATCAAATGTATTTTTAAATGCAATTAGTTTAAGTATCTGATTTTAACTTGACATCAACTTCTTGTAATTTCCTATAAAGCAGAGCTCAGACAAGAAAACGGAGAGCCAACACTAACAGCCATTCAGGTGTGCTGCAGTATACATGTACTGACAAGGAACAGGCTGCCAGGAGGGGAGAGCGGAGGAATGAAATCATCATTTGTTGCTGCTCCTTTATTGTACAATCAAAGACTGCTGGTAGGGAAATGGTCAGGTTGTATCACTTAAAAGAGAACTATGGGCCAAAATTTTTTGGCCATAGTTCTCTTTAGATCACAGGAGGACATATACAATATTGCCATCCCGCCACCTGATTGACAGCCGGTTCTGCCTTTCCAGAGAGCTCCAAAGAGCAGGCCACTGGCCAAAGAGCTGTCACTTGGGTAGCAGTGGTGTGGGTTGCAGCAGATATCAAGCCAGCAGGTAGGAATGCTAATACCTTATGGCACCGTAGCTTGCCTCCTAGTTACCATTGAATATGTATATTAATTTAGACTCAGGGATCTTTAAGCAATCAATCTGTGCTGTCTGTATCACAAAAGTAGCCACAGAAATACAGAATAAGACAATTCACATATATGTATTTCGACTGTATACTTATGTTTACCTGCATATCAAAACACAAGGTTCACTTTATTTCTGGCCCCACAAGCTGTACATACTTACCGACCCTTCACTTCCCTGCTTCTTGAAACAAAGAGAGGAAGTCCACTGTAAGCTCAAAGCCCCAACCTTTAGCTTCAACAGAGCTGAATACTCTTTTTGCTCCCATTTGACAGTACAGGGTGTCTGAACAACCAGTTGCCAAACACCATCACTGTCACAATCGAGGACCGGGGCAGTGAGTCACATGAAGTCTCAGTCTTACACACTAGATCCATTGGCATCCAACATAAGGACATCTAAAAATGAATGGGGCCAATTCACACCAGTGTGTTGTGTTGCGTTGCCCTACTCCAAAAAAAAAGCAGAGCAGGCTCTACTTTTTTCAGCACAACACAATTGACTGGTGTCAACTGCTAACAATGCAAGGCAGAACCAATACCTTATATAGCTTAATGTAAAGATCAAACCAAAAAATCTCAACGTAACGCAATGCAACAGATGTCAACAGAGTATGCAAATGCAAGCCAATGTACCTCCGCTGACTTGCATTCTTGGTTCCATTTCCGGTGTGAATACACCCTTATACTCAATAATGGTCTTATTTGCCATCAGCCAAACAGAATGACAGGGGAGTGAAGAGAAAGTATTTGCTGCTGGTCAGGCCACTACTAAAGTGCATCTGTTTCTTTGCCATGAATGGTGAAGTACAGGTTTGCATTAAAGAGAGGCTGTCATTAAGCTAAATATATAATATAACCCTTTACCATTACTATCTCTAAAAAAGACTCCAGCAAGACTCAGGTTGAATGACATTTATCATCATTCAACCCACTTCCTATGAGCATCATGGACTAAGCCCCCTCCACTCGTCCTGGACTTACAGGAGAATGCTGCAGAGAATGGCGCCATGTCATTGCATGGTGTTGCCCTCTGCAGTATATAGGATTCACTATCTGCTGAAGGAAGAAAAGGATCTGTGATTGCACCAGGCTGGACTGGAGACACATGGAAATAGGTAAGTATATATAAATATATTTTATTTCAAGGGTACTCAAATGTGGGGAGTGGAAACAAGCAGGGGAATCCTTACCCTGAAGTTTGATTTTAACATGCTAATGTAATTTCAGAAATTAATTTCAGCTTTGTCATATCTCAATCTTTTTATTGTAAGAATAACTGGTCATCCTGATATGCAGATCCTTGTTCAGGCACTTCTTGTTTTCGCATGATAACTGTCTCTTTACGGTGCTTCTGCATTTGTGCCGCCATGTCTCATGTGTCCCTGGCGGCTGTACTGATGCACATTGCTTGGACATAGTCCACCCTTGTCACAGTCGGGAAGTCGGTACAAAGCAATGATGTGCAGCCGACATTGGAACATGTGCATATAGACAGGAAGTGACTAAAAGAAGCTTTAAGAGATCAGCAGCACCATGATAAAATAAAAGTCGAAAATAGTGTTTTATGAAAAGAAAAAAAATTTGCTTATTATACACAGAGTTTAAAAACATTTTTAAACTGGAGCAGGCAGAATCTGGGGCAGCTGTGTATTGCAACCAATCAGTGTTTCTCTTTCATTCTCAAAGCTTAACTGAACAAATTGAAAAGAGAAACTAATTGGTTACCAGGGCTGTCCCTACACTATACACCACCTGAGGCCGGAAGGTGCTGTCAGTGAATGATCGTTCCGTACTGACATCATTGGTTGAAAGGAGCTGGGCAGGACGCTGGACACAGCACCACAGGTTGCTAAGAGTTCTTAGCAATCTAGGGCACTGTGGCTGCCCTCCTGCCTCCTCCCCGCCCCATGAGATGCAGCCTAAGGAAACCGCCTCAGGCTGCCACATTATAGGAACAGCCCTGTTGGTTACTTTGAACAACTGCTCCATTGTCTGTCTACTCCATTTTCGATAAATTCCATTCACAGTGCTTTAACAAACTAATTATCATTCAGTTTAGGTTAATCAACTTTTACTGTGTGTGGATATTCCTTCCTTCTCGGTAAATCACAGTTCACTATGCTAGTATAACAAGAAATACAGCTCAACAGTTATGTTGTAACAGGAAAGTAACTACCCAATACAATATACCATTTATAGCAATAAAATGCTTTTAAATTTGATAATAATTGAAGATATTTTCCTAAATGTACTTGCTGTGTGTATGTGTATATATATATATATGTATATATATATATATATTGTGATAGTTTGGGGAATATAGCACAATGGTAAGCGCTAAGAGACCACTCCTGAAGCCGACTTTAACATAAAAAGGACAGTCTTTATTCATTCAAAAGGTGAACAGTCCATGAACTTCACAAAACAACTTGCTTCAGCATAAACGAAGCATAACAGTTCATTGGACTCTCATTTGCATACAGACGTCAGGTAGTCATAATAATCTGACCACTCAGTGCATATATTAGAGCTGCGGAAATGAACGATTAATTCCTCGATTAATTGATCGATTAAAATGTTTTTGATTGGTACTCACCTCTCCGCCGGCTTCTGTCGGAGATCTGGTGACGTCACGATGAACGCATCAGCTGTATCAAATAAGTTCTCAGAAGAAGCACAAAAAGGTATTGCCATGTTGCTTACTGTTACTATGTTATATAAAATAGTTCTGTAATGCTTTTTAAAATTCAGTCCTGTTGCTCTTCAAGCGTGTATAGCCAGCGCAGAAAAAGGATTTCAAATGAGAAAAAAAATGGAGTGGATTATTTAATAACCAACCGGCCCATATACACACAGAAGAGAGCAGCTTCCAGGGGACATTCACCTTTCCATTTTTGTAACCCTCCCTTTTCAATATAACCTGAACGTGTTAATTTACCTTTTTTTAAATTTCTTTGTGTGGCCCTGTCCCCATTACCATTGTTGCTTAGACAAGAATTCTGTATGTGTGTTATAATTAAATCGAAATTAATCGATTAATCGATTTTAAAATTTTTTGATTAATCAAACACGTAAATTTTAATCAGTAACAGCCCTAGTTAATAGTTAAGGTACTTGAATATATTTTTAAGGTTTAAGGGCCCAGTCTCACCATATCCAGTGCGTTCCAGCGCAGTCCGAGAATATATATATATACACACACACATACATACATATACAATCTACTCTGTCTCCTTGCCTGCTACTTTCAGGATTATATTTCCCTGCTTCTGTATTCTGTTTCCTTGTCTACCTCCTGCAGTATTATGTTTGCCTGCCCCCGCCTTACTTATTGCCTAATCTCATGTCCTAGAATACTTCTGCTTGCACACGTAAAATATTGGAGCACAGATATTATTCATTTTAACTGCCTGTACAGCTGTGGAACTCCAAGGTGTGTATGCTGTGCTGAGGAAATTATATATGGAAAAGTACAGCTCCCACAATCCCTCATATGTAAAAGACAAAACCAGTTTATACTGTAGACTTCTAGAAAACAAGAAAAAAAGGTGCTTTTTCCTAATCTTTTCAGAAGGTCAGCCCTGCAGCGTGCAATAAATCAGAGGTGTTATTAAAGGAGTCATTGAAAAGAAAAAAAAAACACCCTGGGAATAGATTTGATAAGATATGCCTTTCCTCTTTTATGGCATTTAAGGTGACCAGATTTGGAAAATACATAAAGTGTGTAAAAGGCTCCTCTGACAGAGGTTATTGTAGCTTGGATCCAACATACCCCTAGGGCTGAGATATGGATGACTTCTCACGGAAGACTAGGCTGTTTTTAGGCAATTAGAAATATCGCCTGCATGGTCTAAGAGGAGCATGACAGCCAAAAGTATTTGCACGAGTATACGTAATTGTACAAAATATGACCAAATGAATTGAAAGTAATATGAGCTCCTATAGCCAGTGGCACAGTGAGAATTTTCATTCCATGGTTCTAAATGTAATACGAGTTTAAGTTCAACTGCTTTATCACTTTACACCACAATAAATGGCTTGACATGACATTGTAACAGTTTACTGGCGCCTGTTTAAACGAAAGCTGTCATGATAGAAACATTAAAAGCACAGTCCACCGTATAGAATACAAATAATAAATGCCCCAAATTGATGAAAACAAATGTGCATTTATTAATCTTTTGCAGTGGAGCCAGCAGAGCATTATGGGGCTGGAGGAAGTAATCCATGAACTACAAATGCAACGATGTCAGAGCACTTGAGCTCCTTTGAGATCTACGAGTCCCTCTACTGCAGTGGCAGATGGGACTTGTAATTAGGGATGCACAGATACTTTTCGAGTACCAGTGCAGATACTTGTAGAGCTGCAGCTAAACATTCCATCGGCAGATCCTGTGAACCAATAAACTGACTTTGTAAGAGGAATCATACGGGGTGAAACGTAACATTAAGATAAGATTAAGTCAGGTGATGAGGGCACAAATTAAAGCTAGCAAGATGTCAACTTTTTTCACTGACATTGCGTTCACTTTTGTGAGAATTTGATGCCCTGCTCCTGCTGGAGAAAGAGCCTCCATACTGACAGGAAGTTTCATGACATCAATATCAACAACATCATGTCAATACACTCCCGATGTAAACACTATGCCAGAGCAATCTGGAGAAACACTGGAAGCTCAAGAAATGCTCCTGGGTTTAGCGACTGTCACAAGCTGCCAGGGGATCAAACACTAGTGCCAGGGACCACTGAATATGGCCTTGTTTTAAAATGGCAATCGGACAAAAAGCTACTGTTCCTGGGCCATATTAAAATGGCTTAGTTAGTCAAGTGATTAAAGTAGACTTGAAGTAAAAAAACAAAAATGAAAATTTGCTATGTTATAGGGAACGTCTAGAAGTGTTGATTGTGCTTAAGCAGTACCCTAAACATTTTACATTTGTCTTTCGTCACTACTGTGCTGCTCACTTTTCTCCTTGATGGAGAGGAAACTGTATCGGAGTGTCTAAACTGCAGGCATTTCCCTGCTTCTGCTTTATTAATTCTGTGGATTTGTGCTGCCCACACCTCTCCTGCTTTCTGAATATTCTCCCACCAGTCAGCAGATCGCCAATCAGGGGGTAGCTCTGACATGAGAAAACAAAGCTCTGCTCCTCTACCAAGAGGGCAATGGCCATGGAAAAATAGCATTTCCATGACGGTGAAAGATCAGCTGCAGGGAGACCATAGGCAATAATGATGAGTGTTGCCCCCTTCTTGCTTTTTTCAGGCACAACTACTGCAGTACATGTCTTCTTTCATGGAAAGCCGCAGCACATTTTCATAAGTTCTTAAGCAGTGGCGGAACTACCACCATAGTGACAGATGCGGTCGCTATGGGGTCCGCAGCACTGGGGGGCCCAGATCCCCGCTGCTCTCCCCCGCTTGTATGGGCTGAGGCAGCGGGGGCTGAAAAAATGGACGGCGGAGGAGCCGCTGCCGTCCTGAAACTGACAGGAGGACAGTGGTTCTGCTCTCCTCACGCCTGCCGCTCGATCATCGTGATCGAGCGGCAGGCAGGGAGGAGAGCGGAGTCGCTGTCCTCCTGTCAGTTTCAGGATGACGGCGGCTGTGTATGTGGCCGAACAGGGGATCGGTAAGTATCATTGATATTTACCGATCCTTCGTGTGCAGCACAAACACTGGAGTGATCGTCTGATCACTTCAGTGTTTGTAAATAACTGGGGACACATAGTACTATGTGTCCCCAGTTATGAATGAACAGGAGGTGATTTATATCACCTCCTGTTCATTCATGAATTTCTCAGTGGGGAGAAGCACTCAGTACAGAGGCTCCTCCCCATTGAGAATCGGCTTGATAGTAAGATATTTACTATCAGCAGTTTGTGAATGAATGGGAAGCCTCTGTACTGAGTGCTTCCCATTCACTGAGTGCTGAAGCTGCAGAAAAAGACATTGAGGACTCTGTGTCCTCAATTTCTTTTCTATTTCAAAAGGGGAATGTCAGGGGTCTGTTTTAGACCCATAATATTTCCCTCGAAGCCCCCGTGCATTGTGATACCTTGTGTTGTAATTAAATATACGCCTGTTTTATCACAACACAAACACCAACACAGCGCAAAAAACATTTATAACATAAATCGTTTATTTACAGTTTAGCGTTCCTTCATTTTTTTAATAATCCCCCTTTCCTCAGCCTCTCATTGGTGTGGTAGTATTCAAATAAAGTGGTAGGCATCATTCAGGTGCCATTCACACCACGGCGGGAGCGTTTCACCGTGGTTTCCCCTACGATTTTTGAAAGAGCATTTTTGGCTGTTTTTAGTCGCGTTTCAGCACTGAAACGCAATTAAAAACGCTCAAACATGCTAATCAGCGTATTTCTATTAAAATGGGGGTTTTGTTGTGGGGAGGGGGGTGCCCTTAAAATTTTTTGCTATGGGGCCCTGGGATTTCTAGTTACGCCCCTGCTCTTAAGTATAAGTTTATCTAAAAGTAGTTTTTATGTGACTGACATTTTACTGGCTTATGTTGTGCTGTTAATTAGAGTCTTCACAAAGACATAGATTCTCCCCTTAGTACTTCACTGTATGCAATGACTGTTGAAATAAAAAACAATGACGGGGTAAGCCACCTAAAGAATATATTGTGTTGAGCTATTCAGAGCAAAATGGTAAGAACAGAGGGAAATTTAAGCATAATCAGTGAGCTGTATTCAAAAGCAGGAATCAGAATATATGGCTTCCCCCATGCACTTATATAATTTAAAACTATAGATAGAAACACATTATTTTTAAACCACAAAGCCACATCACACTTTGATCATATTAAACAGCAAAAAAGGCTATACCTTTGGTAGCATTAATATAAAGATGTTCACATTAAATTAATTAATTTATATGCTATTAATATGGTTGTTTATAATATACATCATTACAGTTATATGATAATGCTTTAATGCATGTAAAAGCGTAAAGTGTAGTTTTGATCCAACATTTCATTCAGAACTAAAGGCATCTGTAAAATGTCATCTAATTTACCTGTGTATGATACACCAAGGTGTGAACCAAGGCATAATGGCCATTCAGAGTAATTCTTCAGGGCATGTTGGGGAATGTTTCAGCACACATGTCCTAGTCATAGTGGCACAGTGAGGAGTCTTCTGCGCCAATAACTCATCAGTTCCAACTCTCATTATTCTCAAAAATATTCATATATTTCTAGATGATGCCAATTGCACACAGATCTCTTGCAAAACAGAATTGGAAGACTCCAGTTTGTGAGAGCCAGGATCAAGTACGTAGTGAATTTTGAGTTTACTTAAACATGTTGAAGTACCAAAAGAGGCACAGTGATTTAAATATCTTACTACTGCATAGCTAAAATCACTGCTGACACAAAAAGAAGCAGCCACGACAAAGGACATTACGTATCTTTGATTGTTCATTTTGGCAATGTATTAACTGGCAGAGAATATATGCCAAGAGGCTAGGAACTGGGTCAAGTAACTCTACTAAGGGCCAGCATAAGACTCCAGCTGGCCACCCACAGTTAGAGTTTCAGCTGGAGTTGGTCAAAAACCTAACAGTGAGTGACCCTGCTGGCACCACCCAACTCAAACTTTGACTGAAAAATTAAAGAAGCCAGCAGAAAATTGTCTGCAGTGATTGCAGCGAATCAAATGAAGCTATTGTTTTTTGCAAACATTATGAAACCTATTTCTGCACTACACTGATCAGTGCTTTCCCCACCAATCTGCCTGTGGCCTCTTATCTAAAAGAGACCACTCTCTTTCTCCAGTGCACACTCATTGTTCCACCAACCCCAATAGAAGCACCAAACAGTGCTGCCTCTGGAGTAGGGAATAGGTTTGGTTTTGCCATGACCATGTTTTGTGGTGAATCCTGTTAGTTTGAAATTCATGATGTCTGTGGATCTTTGTCCAGTTTCATGACAATTTTTTTAAAGCCATAAAGGCTTTGTATGGCCCTTGAACCATGGCCAATAGGCGTTCGAAGTGCAGGTTAGGGGGCTTTTGGATAAGCTAGTCCCCTCACTATGAAAGGAGGGGGGTTTAGAGCAGCCATGCTATGTTTTTCAAATTGCAGTAGTGGAATTTTATTTGGCCAACTTTTCTTGGTGCTGCCTTTTGTTCACAGCACCAAAGCCACTTCATTATATCACTCATATTTACAAAATTTACAAAACTTTCCTCCATGTTTTACACAAAACACTTTTTTCCATGTCACGCTCAAAGATACATGAAAATATTTGTCAGAATGTTTACTCTGATTAAAATAAAACAGTATTTAATTTATGAAAACAGTCAGGGATCTGGAATTATGGAGATTCCCTACTAATTCTCATAAATCAACTGATAAGCCAAGCACTTTATGTGCTCTAATGTGAAGAAAAAATAAAAAGCAATAATGTTTAATAAATATATATATATATATATATACACACACTGGTGACAATACAAATAATGAGGATCAATAATAATAATAATAATAATAAATTAAAAACCACAGAACATTATTTCAAACATTCATGAAACGAAACTATGTTTCTCCTGAACTGCAACTAGTAACCTTTCATTAGCTCAGCAGGATGTGACAAAATAATGTGCAGATTCAACACATGACCTCTCCCAGCAAAACAGATATTAAAAGCTCAAAGTCCTTTCTGCGTATGAACTAATTTTGAATACTATGCACGGGACTAGCTAATCAGCCAAGAATGTATTTCAGGTAAAGACAAACGTCCACTTAGTTATTTTATTTTTATGTATATATCACAACCTAAACCATAGACTAGAAACTGAAATTGGCTTCAAGGAGATTTCAAAAGGACTCCTCCCTAAATTGAAAGGGAGACAATTTTTACTGCAGCTAAAAGTACTCCAATTCAATCCTGACGCTAGCAATAACCGACTAGTTAGACTAAATGGTTTAGTTTGATATATATGGCTAGTAAATTGCTTACAGATAAATGGAAATGTATACTGTACCAAAATTGAAAATTCTTTGGTCTCAGAGATGTCAGCTTTGTGTCAGTATAGGGACAAGAGATGTTCAGGTTCTCTTTGTTCAGTTCCCCTGGCAGCCCATCAATTAGCTACAGATCCCTCCTTTGTGTGTGTGTATGTGTGTGTGTGTGTGTGTGCGTCCTGATGTATCCGTCCTGATGTATCAGTTTCCCCTCCTAAACTTTCGCCTAACTTTTATCACCCAAAATGTATGAGGAGAAAGCTTATCTAAACTTAATTATGACGTCAGAAGAGTCTAAATTTTCTTTAAAATATTCCAAATTATCTCCACAGTTACCTGAAGAGGGCAATATTGGACTATGAAAAATTTTGGATTTTTCCTTAACCAGTTGACATCCGCGGTGTTAAACCCCCTTCCCATCCAGGCCATTTTTCAGTATTCAGCGCTGCGGTACTTTAACTGACATTTAAGTTAAAATTCCAGTATTATTCCATGAGATGACCTTAGACATAGGATCTTTAAGAAACCATCAATTTGATAAATGGCTATCTATTTGACATGACTTGTTCGACATACTGAAGGCTACTGTCTCTTTAAGAGATATATTGCTTGAGAAAGTTTGAGCAAGGAAAATAATTATTAACGTAATTATTTGTACTTTCAAAAACACCATATTAATTATATAAGCTAATACTGTATATGTCAATAAGTACAACCAAATAATATATATAAGTTATATAGGTTGAATATTGCATAGAAAAATATATAAAATGACTCAAGCAAATATTTAGATGTTTCATGCAATAATAATAATAATATTTAAATTATTGGTTATACCATTCCTATCAAATAAAAATCATCTATACAAGGTAACTTTTAGTGTAAGCTATTTTTCATATGTTGTAAAGATGAGAAATGGTGAATGTTTCTTTTGTCCTTCAAGCTTGAGACATGGAATCTCCATTAATCTTTCAGTCTTACACTCTAACAGTCTGGTACCATGGTTAGTCCTTATCTCGTCATTGGTGTGCGGTACCCCCAGCATTTATAACCTGGGAATGTATCCTGTAAGGGTCTGAGAATTGCTAATGTTAGAGTCTTTGTCCAGAAACCATAAACTCAAATTGACCTTTATATACTGATATAATTTAAAGAATAATGATAGCTTCCAGTATGCTCATATTACATTATGTAGAATAATAAGCATAGGCCTTACAATTTAAATCCCATGAGCGCTGAATAGTTCCGACAGGATTCTTTTCCCACTGTACAGTACTTTTTTTATTTTGGCTCCGGTACATGTCCCCCATGGCAGTGCCCACCTTCCCATGCCTTTATTTTACAGTACCCATTTTCAAAAAAATGGCCTAAATATACTAACAAGATTTCCCATATAGACTTCAGTGGGATTCTGGCTCTCTAAATTTTAAATATGATTAACCAAGCCTCAAGCTAATCTAACTCGGGCAGATTTTTAT
>NW_017306486.1:1505665-1510825 GCF_000935625.1 Nanorana parkeri
TATATATATATTTATTAATAGGACATGTAAGGAGCATTGCCTATAATTGGAAAGGGACATTCTTTCCACTGACCACAAATAAAAAGGGACATTCTTGTTTATAGCTCTAACCACCAGTGTAAAGGGGCCCGTCTCCCACAGACCACCAAGGTAGGAGTGTCCTTTTTTCACTGACCACCAATATAAGGGGCACTTGTCCATTGACCTACAATGTGAAGGGGCACTTCACTGACCAACAATCTTAATCTCTGCAGACCACCAATATGAGGGAACACCATCATTTTTACTGTCTGTGTTTCTTTTCTTGCCATTATTATCATTCTTTTCATTTCATTATTATCACTGAAAATAATTTTGTGGAATAGAACAGCCCTGGTTGTCAAATATGCTAAGTATGCCACATTACTAATTATTTTATTTATTTTCATATATCAGCTTGCTCTTCACACTAACATACTGTGAGCATTAGATCTGGCATCAGAGTTGGACTCCAGTAGCTGAAACAGCAGGCAAGTTTGTGGTTATTAACAGGCTGGGTTCGGTACACAAGCAAGCAGGAGCAGTTTAGGAGCAAGCAGAAGCATAGTCGGTGATCAAGCCGAAGTCAGTATGCAGAAGTATAGATTTTAAAGTACAAAGAGCAATAAGTGCAGTTGGTGAATCAGCAGCCAAGGGTTGGTACTCAAGTAGAGGCAATAAAGATGCAGTGTAGCAGTCGCAACAGTCGCTGACACAAGAACGAACAAGAAGACCAATAATCTGGCAAACAGGAAGTGCAAAGACATAGCTTAACTTCAGGGGAGTTCAGGGAGGAGCAAGGAGTTCAGAGTTCATAAAAAAAATGGGTATCACTAAAGAATGAGCAAGAGATTATGCAAAGGACTATCAGCTTCAGGAGACTCAGCCGGAAGAGCCACTGACAAACACAGCGAAGGCTCTGGGTCCAGATCCGGATCCTGGCAATATAGTTATTAGCAGAGGTTCCCTGAAATCTGAATGTTTTTTCAAGGGTCCCTCCATGTTAAAAGGTTGAAAAAGGCTGGGCTAAAGCATCAACATAGTAAATATGTTGAAGATCAACCTATTAAGAAATACATTTTCGCGTCCAGTACTGTGACCTGCTTCTTTTTTTACATGTATATGTGGTTATTCTGCTGGTTTTGCTGTAGTACAGGCCATACAGGACATAAGAAATCCAAAAACACAACACAACTTAATTATGGAAAGAAACAGCTACAGTAATAGGTGTGCTACTAAAGTACAAATGCACTTTAAATATATTATTGTTATCTATGACTTGCAATAGTAATTATAATTCATAAGCATCTTTTCTTCTTCCCTACAATTCTTTGATAGACCTATTCAGATTAAAAACAGTTCCCATTGTTTACCTGATGTTGGCAAATAAGAAATCTCTAATCGATCCCCGAGTTTTATTTAGATACAGTTAATATGTGTCCTGGGTCGCTTTCACTCTTAGGCCTTTGCCATCCTAAATTTAGCCTGTGCAGTGTCAGTGGTGAAAAATCCTGATTAGAATTCACAGCCCAGAAACTACAACTTTAATCTGGGTGACAGTTCCTGCAAGGTTTTTGTTCAGTGAAGTAAATGAAGTACAATGTAGAAGAAAAATGAAAAGCAAAAACAGATTTAGAACCCAAATCCTCACAGTACAATGCACCAATTTTCTATTTACACACACACACACACACACACACACACATTATATATATATGTATATATATATATATATATATATATACACATACACACACACACTATGACATATAAATATAAAACATGTCCTTATGTGTACACACTCATATAAATTCCTATATACCCGGTATGTTATTAGTGTTTTAGGTTTATCTGAACCAAATTGTGTGTGTAACATAAGTGGAAATTTCTTGATGACACATGCTGCAAAGTTAATTGATTGATTGCCTCAGTGATCAGAAAACTGGCATGCATGACCCCTCAAGGACATATTTGTATACAGCAGGGTAGTTTGAGCTGTGGATAATTATAAAATGAAGTGAAATGCAAAAGTAAAAGGATCTCAGATATGAAAGAAGTTTATGTGATATATATGTATTTCTTTAGAAATTAAAAAAAACGTTTTACTTTCTCTCAGCTAAAAACTGGATAGCATTTTAACTGGTGGGGTATTCATTAGTGGGAGTCCCCCATCATTGCCTCCCATAAACCAAACATCACTCAAATCACCTTATCAGTGATCAAAAGCTGAATAAACACCAATTTAAAAATAAACTTCACCCTAAATTTAAAGTATAAACAAATACATGACTTCGCTCAACAGATGTATGAAACATATACATCTACTTTGGAAACTCTCCTATCCCAGGAACTAACCGAAATGAAAAAAATTGCCAAAATGTGCTTCTGTTTTAGTCACACACATTTTTTTAGTGCAACAAAACTATAACTAAGGGCTGGAAAACCACTTAATATTCATGAGATAATCACTAGACGTAACACTATATTCCTCAATGAAAAACTAACTGCTGTCCTTCTGGATAAATGAGACAAATTTGACAACCCTGGATTGATCAGACCTATCCTAATGACTTTGACGTTTTACTCTTTAGTCTTTACACTGGAACTAAGCATTATTGGATTCCCCTGTGTTGAAAAGTTTGTGACAGGAACTCTATAGTCCTCCCTCCAACCTTCCTCCTATCCCCCCCCCCAATTTGTTTTCTTTTTCTTTTTTTGTTCCTTTCCTTTTTCTTTTTTCTTTTATTATTTTTCTTGAACCTTTTCTGTCAACGTAGATTAAGATTATTTGGATATTATGTATTGTATATGACCTGTAGTTATTGTACAAATATATCTAAACACTACTGTATGGATATTGTACCGTGTGTGGTACCTATAGTATTAGCTCATTATCCTAATCTACATTATATTCCCTGTATTTATCTATAAAATGCAATAAACACATGCAAAAGAGAAGCACACAAGTATTTTTTCAAAACACAGCCTTTTGTTTTAAACTGGACCCACAAATTGTATCCACCACCATATGGGTGTATTTAAACTTCTTTTGTGAAACACCTTTGCTTTTCTTTGGAGTAACATCCTGTGTATTCCTCCACCACCTGGAGAACAAGCTTACCAGAAGAGTTGAACCTCTTAAATAAGAGAAAATGGTTGTGTTAGTATTTGTGATCCTTCAGCAATGACGGATCTTTCACTCTCATATCCACTCCTCAAAACGATTGTGGGGATTCCCACAAAACATGCAAATAGAACACAAAACACATAGTGCCGCCACCAAGTGAAGAACCATTTATTCAATACTAAATAAAACCAAACTATTATACTCACAAAGGTACAATTCAGAACGTCGTGTATTATATATGGATGCCGGGAAGACCTCCACAAGAAGGAGTCATAGAGCAATTTCAATCCCTGGCATGATTAGCAACAACTGCTTGTCACAACTGTCCCAGCGCCGGCCGCTGTGTGCTCAGGCTGACACCTTTCGGGGGCACGCCCCCTTTCTTAGAGCCATAAGAGCCCTTAAATAAGGGCTGAAAAAACTAGAGAATTTCCTCCTGGATAAACCTCCTAGATAGACAACCTCGGCGTGCCTCTGGCTAACAGGAACACACCATCACACTTCAGCCATTCAGTCCCTGGGAAGGATGTAAAATTAAGCATTGTCACATTCACCAGTGCACCACTGACTAACCTGCTCCCTTCCCCACTTACCTGAATTGCAGGGTTTTTCTCCCTTCAGCGACTTGCTTTTTTCAAAATGTAGTGCTGATGTGCACATCCTCATCATCCATTTATCAAGATCTGTAAATGGGATGGCCAGTGGGACAGAGGGCCTCAAAGATCTCAATGGAGCTCAAGTGCAGTAAAACCACAATACTCACAGTCTATTTCTTACTATCTCTAGCCCCATACCTAAAGGTCTTTACCTTCATATGGATTGGACCTGGACTAGAGGAAGGATCTGCAGGACCTTGTGCACTGCACCAGCAATGCCCTGATCATGGTTACAATGCTTAGCAGGCTTCAGTGCAAACATTTTAAGAAATTCACTTTTTTATTCATGCGGGTGCATTTATTATGTTTTTTGCAAAAGGTGGAATATGCATTTAATAATATTTTTGAATGGACCTTATGTCAGAGACACACAGAGAATGACATGTCAAGGTTTCTCCAGGAGACTATTCAGACCTACTTATTTTGAGAGGTCCAACTCTACTGGTAAGTTTGTTGTTCAAGTGGTGGGAGAATACACAGTGTTACACCATGGAAAAGTGAAGTTGTTTCATAAAAAGAGTTTTAAACACCCCGGTGATGAACAGAACTTGTGGAACAGATTTCGAAATAGAGACATTTTAAAAAGAGACCTTTGAGTTTTATACATCTCTTAAGTTGATTCACATTTATTTTTAATTGTAATTTAGGGTGAAGTTAAACTGTAAATCTCTGTTTATACACATAAGTAAGATTTATTCCACTTTTGATTGCAAACAGAGTTATTTGGGTGCTGTTTTGTTTATGTGAAATATATTTATTTTGGATACTATGTTATGGGTAGAGTTCTCTCTTCTTGTTTTGGTTTAACCACTTGAAGTCTGCGGTGTTAAACCCCCTTCCCATCCAGCCATTTTTCAGTATTCAGCGCTGCAGTACTTTGACTGACCTTTATTCTGTCATGCAACGCTGTAATGAAATTAATTTTATACCATTTTTAGGGACAGATAGTTTTCTTTTGGTGGTATTTAATCACCACTGCGGTTTTAATTTTTTACTATATTAAGGAAAAATTACGGAAAATAAATAATAAAAAAAACAGTTTCCCCTATATTAAATG
Organism: Nanorana parkeri; assembly: GCF_000935625.1. NCBI lineage: Eukaryota > Metazoa > Chordata > Amphibia > Anura > Dicroglossidae > Nanorana > Nanorana parkeri. Next base: position 1,510,524 of record NW_017306486.1, read on the forward strand.
ATAACACATTTATTATTACCCAGTTTTGTGGTAAAATATAAAAGACGGGGTCACGTCGGGTAAAAGGACACCAAACATGTCAAGTCTTAAAATTGCGTGCGCGAAACCTCAAAAAACGATAATACCCAAAATTGGCCATAGGCAACGCTTTAAAAGCTTTTACCGCTCATCAGTTTAGTGTGATTGCTCTCACTGCGACGTTCGCGGCGATATGTAATGGGTGTAGCGCAATTGTCGTTTTCGCGCGCTGGTGCACCGGACGCGTATTTACGTTTATATGTGCGTAAACGTGGGGGGGGGGG
>NW_017306486.1:1510902-1524106 GCF_000935625.1 Nanorana parkeri
GGGGGAGGAGGGGGGCGGCGGTGGCGGCAGCAGACGAGGGGGGGGGCACACACCAGCACATATACACGATCGGTTGGCTATAGAGCCGCCGATCGGGTATATGTTAAACAGCCGGTAACGGCTCTATGCATTGCACAGGTTTTTCTGCCAGTGCGCGCGCAGGAGCAGAAAAAAAATGCCGCCTGGAGACGGCAACCCGCTAATGCAGCAGTGCCGTCCGTCCGTTTTTTTTCAACGGGCGGACGGCATCTGGTTAAGGTGGCATTTTTTGAGCAGTTTTCATTATCCATTAGGTTTGTGAGCAATTTAAAAACAGCTAATTATAGTGAAGGGTATGCATACTTTCCATTAATATATTGTATTAATATACATATCTGTGTTTAGGTACTTGTTCCCCTGTATATTACGGTCCCTTAAGAAATCGTCCAAACGTTTCTTGAACAATTGCACATTTTTTGCTGAAATCACTGCCTGCGGCAGTGAGTTCCAGACCCTACCCGTTCTCACTGTAAAGAACCCCCTTCGCCACGTGTGCTGGAATTTTTTTTCCACCAATTTTAGGTTATGGCCTCTAGTTTTTGTAATGGAGTTAATTTTAAATAGTTTATCGGTAATTTTGCTGTCCCCATTGAACATTTTGTACATGGAAATCATATCCCCCCTTAATCTCCTCACCTCTAATGTGAACATGTTTAAATTTAGTAGCCTCGTCTCGTAGCTCTGGTCCTCCATACCCCTAACTCCAGATGAGGCCGAACCAATGCACTATAAAGTGGCAAAATTATAGACTTGTCCCTGCAATACATCCCCTTTTTAATACAAAGACAGAAAGACAGAAAACACACGCATCGGGGGGAAACGCGTCAGGATAGCGTGTGTTTTAGCTTCCCTAGACACCTTTTATTGACCTTTACACGTTCGGGTGAGAACGAAAGCAAAGAACCTCTACAGCCTCCGAAGGAAATAGACCCATCAAACCCGGTGCGGATATTGCCGATCACGGTGGCAGCGGTTCTGGTCTACCACAGCAAAACCTGAGAGACAGGAGCGAGTCACTGTCTATTTCAGCCGAGGCACTAAACCAGGAGACGTAGGTGAGTTAAAGCCAGTGTGTTTTACACGCAGCTTCCGTCTCGTGCCGTGTCACTGCCGTGTCACTGGGTACACCACTGTGGAGACCCCACCACACTCCACTCTACAGTGCGGCCGCTCAGGTTGGGAACCCATGTTGGAGGCTCCTGTTCTGGGGTTGATACCCTTATTTCGTGCAGTGGTGTGAGTCCAATCGAATGGGGAGATAAGCACCTATGGAACTTCAGATTCATCAATGATACAGATCATATGGAGTGAAACTGCTACATAAGGATACATTCTTTCCAAAACAACTACATGCATGTATCGTTGTGGGATCTAACCAGGATTATCTTTTTACCGGTTACATATAATGTGAGTACAACTCCGTTTTTTCTACTGTGGATATATCTGTATCTCACTCACATCAGAGACTTCCTGCCCCGTAGGAGATTCAAATGTTCAGTACCCGTATCATTATACACAGGTGATTCCAGGGAAGCGCTTTTTAACTGTTTTTAAATGTCGTGTTATAGGTGTCTTTATAAGTATAGTGTTGAAATTCATTAAACTTTGTTATATTATATTACCTGTTGTGATCTATTCATCAGATCATTTCCATTTTTTAGGGATTTCTGTTTATGGGGGACTGTATCTTTTTTGAACAAATGTATTGAAACCCTAGAATTTGGTCATTACTATATATTATTACTCAGCGTGAAGCTCCTGTATGTGCCCCCCTTTTTTTGAAATACTTACCAGAAAGCCACCCCGGGTTCATGAGCGTGCCCTGCGGCGTGCTCCTGTTCTCAGGCTTAAGGGCAAAGTGCTCTTAATAACGGGCGTGAGCATATTGGATTCTGTGCACACAAACGTCAGCTCGCTACGCATGCTATTACGCACGCAGGGACGTCTGATCCACTATAAAGTCAGTGTGAGTCCTTACATTGGTGGTCAATTAAGTGCACCTAATCTTATTTTTCAGAGCAAAAAGGCCCCAATATACTGGTGTAATTGCGTGAAGGGCCCCTATTCATTGGTGTAAGTGGGAAAGGGCCCCCATCCCTTAGTGGTCGTTGGTTACATTTCCTGAAAGAGAAGTTCCTTTGGACATGCTGATTACTGCCCCCTTGTACTGGAACTATGAGGTACCATCAGGTAATGCCCACAGACTTGGACCTGGTCAGGGTACTTCATTCACTAAAAGATCCCTAGCCATCATCTGGGGCCCATTGCAGAAAAGGTCTGCCACTATATAACAAAGTTATTTAACAAAGATCACATATTCAGACTCTGTGTATAAACCTGCAGGCTTTTCAAAATATGTGTATGTCATAATGGTCCCTTTATACAAAATCAATATTTTTTAAATCAATTTTGAACTAAACAGAAACAAGCAGAATAGAAATTACTTTGGTAGGCCAGGCAGATTTTGTACTCCACTGTAATAAAAAACAGAAATTACCACAATCATTCTGTGCTCCATATATGAATGGCAACAAATGAATGTCAATTAACTTATTTAAAAAAACAATGCAATGAGCAACATGCTGAGTAGAGAATGCAGTAGCCATGGAAATCAATCAAAATCTTTTACTGGTCTGACTAACAAAGTGGATTCTGACTGCTATGGGACTTTACACTTCTATACACTGCTTCTTGCACTGTTCATTGATGAAGGTTTTACGTATTTAAACAGGATGTAACACAGGAATAACCAGATATGTTGGAGAATATGAAAAATAAAAATGGAATTCGTTTTGGCATATGTAAAGGTTTACATGACTGCTTCATGTATTCCTGTGCCACACTAGCCAGGTAGTCAATGCTCCTTTAAAATTAAAGCTGCTGCCCAACATTTTAGTTTTCCTGTAGCTGTTGTCATTGTAACTGGCTCCTGGATTAGACAGGCTGGCTAAATGCAATATTAACTTCACTATTGGGTTAAAGCATATACAAACCTAATCATTCAATAACATATACGATTTAACATGTTAAAGTGATTTCAAACATACATTTAAATTTGTTTAAATATGCATGTTTCATTAATATAGAAGTGGTAATCCTACCATAAAGGTCCCTTTTCAGGTACTTCCTTTTATAGAGTGACAACCCTCTATCCCCTTCTCCCAATTGTGCTTCTTCACTGTCATCCTCACACTCAAGACTTCAAAAAAATCAAGCAGTCATGCCAATGAAAAATGCACATGCGTGATCCATTATTGTGTCCATCACAAACCTAGTTCTAAACAATTATATGCAGTAGTTGCTGGAGTGCGTGTAGACAGGACTTTGGTACAAAAGAACTACACATGATCAGTAGGACTGAAATGCAACAAAAGGATAAAAAAGGTGTAGATAATAAAAAGTTTAAAAAAAATGATGTTTTTGTTATAATACACAGTGCTTTAGCAAACTACAGTAATTGTCATTCACTTAGGGTTTACTTCTATTTAAATTCTGCTAAAGAGAAAATGTTTAATAGCAGGATTTACTGAGAAGTTTTATCAGACAGCCCAACATCTAACAAACCTCTTTATCCTACATATTTCATAAGAGAAACACATGGGCTTGAACTATCCTACCATACTTATCTCTTGACTATGAACTATCCAGATCCACTTTTTACTTGGTCCAATACATTGCTCAATGGCATTAAGACCTATGAATATTGTTAATTTTAGACAAACCTCCTTGAGTATGATCAGTTTTAGTGTCAGAGGTGAACATTGGCTGGTTGTGGTTTAACAACAGGTGTGGTAGACATGAAAACCATCACAAGTATACATACATAGTATTTGAGGTTGAATAAAGACATTAGTCCATCAAGTCCAACCTAATACGATACTTGCTTTTCACAGATGCCTAGTATTTTGATTAGTAAGTACTGTACTTTTTTAAATTATACTTCCTTTTGTTATTGTAGGACTACATGGGAAAGCAGGTCAGTCATATTGCAGTTGGGTGGGATTGAGTCACCCACCAGCTTCTATTATATGTATTTTGGATCCAGTGGTGACATCTCCCTATTCCAGTTCGAGGCCAACTGTGACTTTGGCTATTCCAACCTCTCCTGCTGCATTGCATAGTATGAAATAAATAAATCATCCATCAAGGAGTGTAAGGACATCTTTCAATGGTAATGTCAGGTTTCTGAGAATTCTCCAGTGGAGTCTTCGAGAGATATTAAAAAAGAAAAAACTATAGGTGGGTTAACTAACTAGTATCAAAAGTAAATTATCAGTTTTGTACTGACATGCCCTTTAACTTAAAAGCTATAAGAAGGTACATTTGTGCCTGAGGATATACTCTCCGTATTAACTTTTTACATTTTTAAGTCCTGTGGCTTTCTGACATTTTCTTTCCCTAATCATAGCATTATACATATTATCTGGTTAAAGTGACTATAGAATCATCATTCTTACTCATCATTGCTCCAAAATAGTACATCTTCCAAGAAGTTTAATGGTTCTCTTATGGACAAAGCTCCACCAGCTTGGTAAATTAACACATAAATTAAATGCCCACCAAAGGATATGAACGACTGCCGAGAAATCCAATTGAGGCTGATGTCAAAATCAATGTTTTGATAAGCTCACTGTAAATTTGACTTGCAGCATGTGTGCACTCATCCACACACATGTTCCATTTGTGCACAAGAAGACTTCTTTTTTTTTGTACAAACCAAAAGTGGTAATTAGCAACATGAAAACCTCAATATAGCAGAAAGCCATCAGTTTTTGCAGGGCTGACAAAAATAGGAAAACATCACATTTTGTTAGCATTATTTTATCCTGTTATCTAGATTTCAGGCTCTGATGTGTGACTAACAGGATTAAGTAATGAATCTGGATGTAATAACAAAGTTCTGAGTTCACTTGTGGAATACATTTCCTGTGAGTATTAGCTAAGAACTAAATAAAAGTGTGAGCTTTTATTACAGGCAGTGCTATGGTTAGCATGTATTGCTATTTTAAGTAAGATTTGTTAAATAAAACTGGTGCCAGTGGCAGGGAAACTCCACAGTGGAACTATATACTTCTATATTTGTAAACACTGGTTAATCACTTTGCATATTATTTGTGAGTAAGGGTTTAAGAGGTTATATTATTATAAATCAGTGTGCATCATTAAATGCTGTGATCAGTGAACTGAATAGAGACGCCTGTGCTATGATTTGGAGTGAGGAGACCAGGTGACACTCCTGCATAATACAACCTATCTGGAGAACATTATATAGATACTTGCAAAAGGAGGAATAATGTGCCTCCTATAGGAAGATTAAAATGACCTATAATTCACATATATGGATAAAGGCAATAGAGAGTTTTCATTTTACGAAAGGTTTGGCCAAACATTTGACCATTTGGGTTTGTGTCAATGTGCAAGATGAAATTAAGGTGTTTTGTGGCACAATTTAATTGGGCAAGTACACTTCAAATGGCTCCTAAATATTACAGAAGCTCCCTTTATCTATTCCGGAACTGTTTTCTGCCCAACAAAAAGGTCCTTTATTAGCCTCTTTTTAATAGCAAGAAAATAAAACCAAACACAAAACAAGAAAGAAAACCACACACTTATTGAAATAAACTGATCTACTGTATCACACCCTCTAAATGAAGGATAAACAAAAAAATAGTAGATTTGTTTTTAATCAAATTTGCCTAAGCTGCTTAATAAGTTGAGAACTTTCACTATTGCAAAATATCCCTGTTCATTGCTATTGACATAAAATTTCATAAGCATGTGATCTTAAATGTTTTCAATGCATAGGGGTAGAGTCTAGCATGTTCAAATGTGCTCAGTGTTTTACTTAACTTGTAGTATAGGTGATTGGATAGGATTCCAGATGAGCTGGCAAGGAGTTTGCTACTTGCTGACCCCTATTTGGGGATACATCAGAAAACCCTGCATGCCATAATCTTCTTCTAACACACTGAGAAAGCCTAGGAGTCTAATGCTCCTAAAACGCATTTTAGGCTGGAGTTAGAGATGCCAGCTGTATAAATAGTCAGGATCTCCAGGTATCGTAGGTCCCCCTATACTTACTCTCAAAACCCTCCTTCATCTCTCATCTTTGTAAAACTAAGATTTGCAGTTGAAAAACTGCATGCATCTCCTAGTATACTATGCTAATTGCTTGGAAGAGTATTGATATTTTGGCCAGGGCTGTTTCTACACTATTTGGCACCTGGGGCTGGAGGGATGTGGGGGTAATGTTAGAGTATGTCCATTTCAGTGGCAGGGGATGGGTTTTGTGCTGTCAGAGTATAGTTATTTTGGCGGAGGGGGGGATTGAGGTGTGGTGGGTGGGGCCATTTGGCTCTGTCCGGTGTGTCACCCAGCTCACTGACATCACTGGTTGTGGGAAGCCATCCACAGTGTCCCCCTCAGCTCCTGGCAACCGGGGACTTCAGTTATCGGGTCAGGAAGCTGGATAGAGCGTCACAGGTTGCTAAGAGTTCTTATGCTGGTGGTATAAACAGGACTTAAAAGCTACCACTCATTTTTTTTCTGCTTTTTTTTTATTTTTATACTTGTTATCTCTATTGGTGTCTTATTTTAATGTGTCACTTTTGTACTTTTGTATATACATTGGAAGCACTTTAGAGATTTCCTTTGCACTGTAGTTAACCCTGTAAGTTAACCCTATACTATTGGAAATAATTTTTACTTGTATAGTCATTGATTCCGATATATATTGAGGCATACGATACATTACTTAATTTGTTTCAACTGCACCCATTTACACTGTTTTTATCTAGTTGTTTTTTGAGATATTGTTATTAACACTTTTTTTACAATGTCTTTTCCATTTTAGGGAATTTAACAGTGGCCTCTATGGTCCCAACAAGTTGGACAAGCTCTGCCTTTAGTACTTATTATCTCCTGTATACATACCCCTAAATGGCCTGCCCCTTATAAGCATCAACTAGGGCATTCTTATGCAAGCAAGATATGGCAATTTATGGTTGTTAAAGAAAGGGTGGCATAAGTACTGAACTCTGCAGACACTTGTATTGTGAAGTAATTAATTCTTAACCTCTTGCTGTCCGCCCGTTAAGAAGACTCGCATCAGCGGGTTGCCGCCGATCGGTTGTATGGCGTGATTTTCGGAGCACCCCCCCCTTGTTCGCGAGTGCCAACACTCCGCCCTCCTGACCCCTCACCTTTAATCCCGGGATCCGCTAGCCCATCTGCGGCCTGGGACCGGCTCGGGAGGGCGTCAGGAGTCAAAATAAAAGTCACAAACAAAAAAAGTTAAAAAAATAACAGTCACAAATAAAAAAAGTAAACAACCCCCCAATGTTTAAGTTCCCCCCTTCGTTTACGCACATATAACCGTAAATATGCTTCGCATGCGCCAGCGTGCGAAAGTGACAATTGCGCTACACATGTTACATATTGAAGCAAACGTTGCAGTGAGAGCAATCATTTTTTGGGCCATCAATCACTGATAACACTAAACTGATGAGCGGTAAAAGCTTTTAATGCGTCGGCTATGGCCAATTTTGGGTAATGTAGTTTTTTTGAGGTTTCGCGCGCGTGCGCAATTTTAAGGGTTGACATGTTTGGTGTCTCTTTACCCAATGTGACCCCGTCTTTTATATTTTACCAAAAAATTGGGTAATAATAAATGTTTTAGAATTTAATATAGGGGAAACTGTAGGGGAAACTGTTTTTTTTTTTTAATTCTGTAATTTTTCCTTAATATATAAAAAAATAAAAACCCCAGTGGTGAATAAATACAACCAAAATAAAGCTCTATGTGTCCCCAAAAAAGGGTATAAAATTCATTTCAGTACAGCGCTGCATGACGGAATAAATGTCAGTCAAAGTACCGCAGCGCTGAATACTGAAAAATGGCCTGGATGGGACGGGGGTTGAACACCCCGGATGTCAACTGGTTAAAGATCCTTAAAGATCATAAGAAACACTTGGTAGGCTGCTAACATCTGCTCTCAGAGAAATAAATGCACGTGTTGTAAGCTATAAAAATTATTTTCTCTATGATGGTTATACTGTAGATACAGAGATGAATGAGGGATTGTTTTAAAGTGCTTTTATTGTTTGTTCAGATTATATAAATACTTTTGTGTGTGTGAACTGAGTCTAAATTCACTTTAAGGACCCATTCACAGCAGACACTGCACTAATCACACAGCGTCTGGTGTGCGGTGCCCCAGCACACTGCAGATTGGCTCATTCCGGCACATTGCACTGTTCTTTTTTTTTGTTAGAACTTTATTGAAATGTCACAAGTGACATGTCATTCAGTTCTATGGGCACAGCGGAGTGTGAGGTTGTTCTACTGAGTCACATCCCACTGTGCTGAAAAAAAGTACATGTTGTAAGTTTTTTTTCAGCGCACACCACCACATTTCCATTGCAATGCAATAATGTGAACTGATCCCATCCAAGACAAGGCAGACTGCCTTGTCTTGCATGGGGCTGCACTGGAAACAATGGCCAGTGCAGCCCCAATGCAACTAGTGTGAATCTGCCCTTAGAGTATATGGGCTGGTATTAGCAGGGTGGCTGCTACACACTTGCTTGTTTTTTCCAACCATGGGGATACCAGCTTGGATTCCTTGTGCGCTGGCCTCTTCATTGTACAATACAAATGGGAATTTATCAAAACTGGAGCAGACAGAATCTGGAGCAGTTGCCCAGGGCAGTCAATCAGCTTCCCTTTTCAGCTTGTTCAGTTAAGCTAACAAAATGAAAGACAGAAGCTGATTGGTTACATTGGGCAACTGCTCCAGATTCTATCTGCTCCAGTTTTGATAAATTCCCCTCATAGTGCTCATGCTGTAACCATACAGAATCAGCACTGTGGACAGCTGATTAAATACTGGGGCTTTTTATTTACTTCAAGCCTGGTACTTGTGTATGTATGTGCAAAAAAATTATTGAATCAAAACCTATTCAGTACATATTTGTAATTCAGTCCTCTGATGTTTTGCTTCATAAAAAAGGCTGCAAGTAAATACAAATATCTGTTGATCTTGCCAGAAATAAGTTCTGTACTGTCTGTCTCTACTGCACTGAATTCTCAATCAGTGTTGTCAGCCCTGCTGCCACTTTCCCCCTTTCCTATGAGAATGAGGAGAAGGGGATGTGTTCCTTGGTCCAACAAGAGATAAATTAGCAGAACTGACAACACTGCTTGGAAATTCGGTGCAACAGAAGTAAAGTTTCCAGCTAGAAGTTCAGAGCTTACTGGATTTCTGGCAGGATCAACAGGTATTGTTCTGTACTGCCTTTTTAAAGAAACAAAACATGGGAAAATGTGCATGTATTTACAGAGGTGTACTGATTTTCTTTCCCCAGACATACACTTTAAGGGTAACCTGTGAGAATGTAATTGTGGGAGCTCCCATTGTGCATGTGGTTTTAAAGGTACAGGCTTAAGGCTGTTATCTTTATCCTCATTTTACTACCTTTTAGTGACATATAAGGTAGTGATGGCAGCTGTTGTATTTCCATCCTAACCAGTTGTCTTTAAAACAAGAGGTAACGTTGTTCACTTTCACATTAAACACTAATGAAAAAATGCAATCTTAACTAAAGGTGCTCTAATGTAAATTTGTTTCTCATGTAACCACAAACTGTAGTGCATTAGATCCAGCATCACCTACGTTATAATTTGAGTTGAGTACACAACTGGCTGTCCCCCAACCTGGACCCCGAACCTCGACCCATGCCTCAACGGAGACGGCGCCGAAGTTCCTCCCGGAGCAGACCTAGACCGTCCCGCCCGGCGCCGACTGCCAACGAGCCTTGAAACAACGATGGCCGACAGTTATGAGAGCACTCCGCTTATCCCCCCTCCCTGGTAGACTCCCTCACCGGGCCCAACCGCGTAACGGCTCGCTCCACTTGCCTGACCCCACGCCCTTAGCCGTAATTGCCGGGAATACCTGCCATACCGGCGCTCCCAATTGCAACGACAACTCCACCTGTGCACGTCCTGCCATGCCGAGATTTCGCATTCGCCATAACCACAAACCTCGCTATACTCGAATACCGTTCGCCCGTGGGCCCTGCTCCACCCCCCTTCCTACCCCTGTCTCCCGTGATTTGGAACCTGCAGCCAATTCTTCCTTGACCTCCACCGCACTGGACTCCAAGCAGATCTCCGGGATCAAGGGACATGTGGCTAGACGTCTGGAGTTCTCCCCTTACCATCGGACCCTCAGGAAAAGCTACGCCTTGTCCCATGCAGGGTAGACTCGATTCCTGTCTTTACTCCCACCTGCCCAGGTTATCTACCCGGGACCTCCTGAGCCACCACAGTACTGCATCTCTTATGTAATTCTCCCCCCGTGGTGTGAAGACTGGACCACTGCCAGAGCAATGCCCTGTTGAAATATTGGGGTAAGGGGGACCACCAACTAGTGCCTTAACTCGCCCCATTGAGCCTGGGTCCTATGGGGAATACTGCTTTCCATGCCATGTTTCATCGCCTGCCGGGTTTAAGTGGTCCCGCGATTACCCCACTTGCTGCAGTCTATGTTTATTGCTGTTACGTGTTTGAACTGCTGTTGTTTATGTTCATGTTTATTTGAGGATAGATGCTGTTTTGGGTTTTGCCTTTAATTGATGTTATGCAAGTATTGAAGCTCATTACCCTCATTCCCTAATAGCACCCCAAGTGGTAGCATCTCATGAGTCTTTCCTTTTACACTACAAGTGTTACTTGACCCGCTCGCTGTAGCCTACCACTTCTACCCCACGTAGGAAATCGGACCTACCCCAACCCCCGGAGCTCCCTAACCGCTCCTTGGGGGCCGGTGGAGAACCGAATTGCTGGTGACCCAGCATTGTAGTTGTACCTGCTCCCCTCTCTTTGTCCTCTCTCTGTTCTTCTTCACTGGTCTACCCCCCCCCCACCTCCCTTTTTTTCCTTACTTTCTTGCCTTGTCTCACCACCTAGCTCCCTGAGGTCATGTCTCGCCTCGAGGTCTTATCCCTGAACGCCAAAGGCCTCAATGTTCCAGAAAAACGCACCATGATCTTACGGGACCTTCATCACCAAGGTATCGACGTAGCGCTCCTTTAAGAGACCCATTTCAGGACGGATCAAATACCCCGCCTTGGCGACCACCGCTACTCCGCGGTCTATCACTGTGCATCCCCAGACAAGCGCTCCCGGGGGGGTCAGTATTGTTATGTCCCGCAGACTCCCCTGGACTGAGACGGATAAATATGCCGGGGAAGATGGCCGGGTTCTCTTCGTAAAGGGCACTATTGGTCCCCAGACCGTCACTTTCGCTAATTTGTATCTCCCTAACCATGACCAGATCTCCTTCTTAACTCGTGTCCTGACGCTCCTCGCTGATTTCTGAGATGGCCTCTTAGTCCTGTGTGGAGACTTCAATCTCGTCCTTGATCCCAGTCTGGACTCCTCCGCATCCTCCTCCCACCTGTCCTATAGCAAACTGAACCGCATCAAACGCTGTCTTCACGACCACCAACTGGCAGATGTCTGGCGTATCCAACACCCCTCCACGAGGGACTACACCTTTTTCTCCCATCTCCACCAACGTTATACGCGAATAGATTTTTTCTTCATACACCATAGTCAACTCCCGCGGGTATCGACCACCGAGATAGGCAACATTACCTTTTCAGACCATGCCCATATCCTTCTCACCCTCTCCCTAGGCGCCCCCCCCCCAGGTCCATGGCAGTGGAGGTTGAACGACTCTCTCCTCCAAGATCCGACCATCTTGACATCCCTCGAACAAGAACTTTGGTTCTTCTTCCGGGAAAAATGACACCCCAGACGTATCCCCCTACACCATATAGGAAGCCCACAAGGCGACCATACGGGGCTCTCTCATAGCTCACGGGGGCCAGACTCAAGAAATTACGCCTTGCCCAAATCTCTGACCTTCTGGCCCAAATACGCCAACTTGAAACCCGCCATAAGGCCTCCGTCACCCGAGAGGTGGGATCCCAGATTTCCTCCCTCCGCGAGCAACTCCGCACCCTCTGCCTTACCAAAGTCAAAGCATCCCTAATGAAATGCAGAAGGTCGTTTTATGAATATGGCAATCATTGTGGGAAATATCTGGCACGCGTTATTCGTCAGCGGCACGCCCGGAGTTATATCCCGTCCATCACACACTCTTCTGGGAAGAAGTCCACGGCGTCAGAGGCGATAGCCACCGCATTTAAGGACTATTACTCATCCCTCTATAACCTCCCGACACCAACCTCCTCCGCCTCTACCACGACCCCTCAAGACCGACCAGAGCGCATTGCCGAATATATCGCCAACTCAGCCATGCCCTCCCTTGAGCCCTCTGTCAGTTCCCTTCTGGAATGGCCCATTTCTTCCACCGAATTGGAATTTCGCTATTAAATCCACACAATCAGGCAAAGCCCCCGGCCCAGATGGCTTCTCTATCTCTTACTATAAAAAATTCCTACCTTACCTCTCCCCCCACTTCCTTAAGGCCCTTAACTCCCTATGCGATGGAGCTGCTATCCCCCCAGAATCACTCCTAGCCCACATCTCGGTAATACCCAAAGAAGAAAAAGACCCCGCCCTATGCCCAAGCTACAGGCCCATATCCCTGCTCAATGTGGACACTAAATTATTTGCCAAGATCCTCTATTTTCGCTTATCCCCCTACTTGGCCGACCTGATACACCTAGATCAAGTGGGGTTTGTGCCGGCAAGAGAGGCTAGGGACAATACCACCCGAGCCTTGGGGGTCATCCACTCTGCCCTGTCGTATGCCTCCCCCTGCGTCCTTCTATCCACCGACACGGAGAAGGCATTCGACAGGGTCGACTGGGGCTTCCTCTCGGCCACACTGAAGGCGGTGGGCTTGGGTACCCACATGCTGACCTGGATACGTGCCCTCTACTCCTGCCTCTCCGCCAGGGTCCGAGTGAATGGAGTCCTATCCCCCTCATTTTCCATAGCCAATGGTACCCGCCAAGGATGCCCCCTTTCCCCCCTTCTCTTCATCCTTTCCTTAGAACCCTTCCTACGTACTATCCGTTCTAACCCAGACATACAAGGTGTACGCATAGGACCCGTCCAGCACAAGGTGGCGGCTTTTGCGGACGACCTTCTGTTCTTTCTCACCTCGCCTGACATCTCTCTCCCGGT
>NW_017306486.1:1524328-1546213 GCF_000935625.1 Nanorana parkeri
TCCCCCTCATTTTCCATAGCCAATGGTACCCGCCAAGGATGCCCCCTTTCCCCCCTTCTCTTCATCCTTTCCTTAGAACCCTTCCTACGTACTATCCGTTCTAACCCAGACATACAAGGTGTACGCATAGGACCCGTCCAGCACAAGGTGGCGGCTTTTGCGGACGACCTTCTGTTCTTTCTCACCTCGCCTGACATCTCTCTCCCGGTACTCTTGGCGGAAATTGACCGCTATGGCGCCCTCTCAAACTTTCTCGTTAATTCCCACAAATCCATGGCCATGCATCTCTCCCTCGCAGGTCCCCGCCTCCGAAGGGTACTCGACAATTGTCCCTTCAAGTGGTCCTCCTCATTGCTGAAGTATCTAGGCATTCTGCTTCCCAAAAACTTCTCTCAAACCTACTCCCTCAACTTCCCCCACCTGCTATCAGCTATCGGCTCTGACCTTAAGCACCACTGGGACCTTCTCATGGATGGGACGCTGCAATATTTTGAAGCAGTCCATCCTCCCACGACTCTTGTACCCCCTTCAAGCTTTGACCATTAAGATACCCTCTGCCTTCTTTAGGTCCCTCAGGTCTTTATTCGCTTGCTTTGTCTGGGCGGGCAAACCTTCCAGACTTAAATACAACCTTCTACGCCTACCTAAGGACTCTGGAGGGATGGGCCTACCGGATGTACATCTTTACTACATAGCTGTCCACCTGACACGAGTACTGGATTGGTGCCGACATTTACCTTCAAAGCTTTGGACCGGCCTGGAGCAATCCTTCTCTCCGGTACCATTGTCAGGCCTACCCTGGTGCTCGCCCCCCTTTCCCCCGACCATCTGCTCCCACCCCACTATCATGCCTATGCTGACGGTGGCCCGGTCCGCCTTCTCTCAATATTCCCTGTTGCCTGCACCATCCCCTTTGATTCCAGTCCTAGGAAATCTGGCCTTCCCTCAGGGGATAAAAGACAAATATCTCCTCCGACTCGGAGCCGCTAACGGACCCAGGGCCCTACATTTTCTATGCGGCACCTCTTGGCCCGTATCTTTCACCTCGACCTCCGACCCCAACTCTCCACCCCTAGACCCGTGGCGTAACATGCAACTTCTCCACTTCTTAAAATCTATCCCCGCCCCTGCCCACCTCTCCAGACCGCTGTCCCAGTATGAGCTGGAATGTACTCGAGAGGGCCCAGCACGCCACGTCCTGTCCTTCTGCTACAAATTGCTACTCGCCAGCTGCACCCCCGACAGTCTGTGGTCCCTCACAAGGTGGGAGGAGGATCTGGGGATCCAGTTCACTCCAGGTGAGCGCACAAAATTACTTGTGCTGTCCTACCAATCGTCCATCAGCAATAGGTACCAGGAAACGGGATACAAATTGGTAACCAGGTGGTACAGGACACCTCATTCGCTCCATTCCATTTACCTCCAGACCCCAGATGTTTGTTGGCGCTGTGGAGACACCCCAGCAGACATTCTCCACATTTTCTGGTCATGCCCATCACTCAAAGCTTTCTGGGACCAAGTGTGTATAACTACCCAAAAGTTCACTGATCTCCCAGTGCCTCGAGACCCAGCCTGCTTCCTCCTGCACCATAACGATGTCCCGACCAAGACTTACAAACGATCCGTCGTGCGCATTTTCCATAGCCAATGGTACCCGCCAAGGATGCCCCCTTTCCCCCCTTCTCTTCATCCTTTCCTTAGAACCCTTCCTACGTACTATCCGTTCTAACCCAGACATACAAGGTGTACGCATAGGACCCGTCCAGCACAAGGTGGCGGCTTTTGCGGACGACCTTCTGTTCTTTCTCACCTCGCCTGACATCTCTCTCCCGGTACTCTTGGCGGAAATTGACCGCTATGGCGCCCTCTCAAACTTTCTCGTTAATTCCCACAAATCCATGGCCATGCATCTCTCCCTCGCAGGTCCCCGCCTCCGAAGGGTACTCGACAATTGTCCCTTCAAGTGGTCCTCCTCATTGCTGAAGTATCTAGGCATTCTGCTTCCCAAAAACTTCTCTCAAACCTACTCCCTCAACTTCCCCCACCTGCTATCAGCTATCGGCTCTGACCTTAAGCACCACTGGGACCTTATCATGGATGGGACGCTGCAATATTTTGAAGCAGTCCATCCTCCCACGACTCTTGTCCCCCCTTCAAGCTTTGACCATTAAGATACCCTCTGCCTTCTTTAGGTCCCTCAGGTCTTTATTCGCTTGCTTTGTCTGGGCGGGCAAACCTTCCAGACTTAAATACAACCTTCTACGCCTACCTAAGGACTCTGGAGGGATGGGCCTACCGGATGTACATCTTTACTACATAGCTGTCCACCTGACACGAGTACTGGATTGGTGCCGACATTTACCTTCAAAGCTTTGGACCGGCCTGGAGCAATCCTTCTCTCCGGTACCATTGTCAGGCCTACCCTGGTGCTCGCCCCCCTTTCCCCCGACCATCTGCTCCCACCCCACTATCATGCCTATGCTGACGGTGGCCCGGTCCGCCTTCTCTCAATATTCCCTGTTGCCTGCACCATCCCCTTTGATTCCAGTCCTAGGAAATCTGGCCTTCCCTCAGGGGATAAAAGACAAATATCTCCTCCGACTCGGAGCCGCTAACGGACCCAGGGCCCTACATTTTCTATGCGGCACCTCTTGGCCCGTATCTTTCACCTCGACCTCCGACCCCAACTCTCCACCCCTAGACCCATTCTCCCCTGTTTAAAACCCCCCCCCGCCCCTGCCCACCTCTCCAGACCGCTGTCCCAGTATGAGCTGGAATGTACTCGAGAGGGCCCAGCACGCCACGTCCTGTCCTTCTGCTACAAATTGCTACTCGCCAGCTGCACCCCCGACAGTCTGTGGTCCCTCACAAGGTGGGAGGAGGATCTGGGGATCCAGTTCACTCCAGGTGAGCGCACAAAATTACTTGTGCTGTCCTACCAATCGTCCATCAGCAATAGGTACCAGGAAACGGGATACAAATTGGTAACCAGGTGGTACAGGACACCTCATTCGCTCCATTCCATTTACCTCCAGACCCCAGATGTTTGTTGGCGCTGTGGAGACACCCCAGCAGACATTCTCCACATTTTCTGGTCATGCCCATCACTCAAAGCTTTCTGGGACCAAGTGTGTATAACTACCCAAAAGTTCACTGATCTCCCAGTGCCTCGAGACCCAGCCTGCTTCCTCCTGCACCATAACGATGTCCCGACCAAGACTTACAAACGATCCGTCGTGCGCCATCTGGTTAACGCTGCCCGAGCCTGTATCCCAGCACGATGGAAAGCCAAAGACCCACCCACCATATCGCAATGGCTCGACAGGATCCACGATCTATATCTCATGGAAGACCTCACCAGCTCATTACACGATACCTCCGACAAATTTGGCAGGACCTGGTTCTACTGGACTGAGTTCCTCCACTCCCTGGCATATGAAGCTTTACGCCATTGACCTGAGACATAACCAGTCTGCCCGAACCCTCTTCTGCCCCCCCCTCCCGTCTTTCCTCCCGTCTTTCCTCCCATGTGCAACACCTCCCATTGTACCCCCTCTAGACTTTCTTTGTACTTTCTCCTTCCCCCCACCCTATTTACCTCCCCTCCATACTCGTAGCTAAGCCCCGCTGCGGACCCCTGCTTTAGTGTCGTGACCCAGCCCCCACAGGAGGTCTCAGGCCTCACGTTCCTATACAGGTAGCTGCTTAGGACCTCCGCCTACTGCGGAGACCGACTGCAGTTGCCTCACACCGAAGGCAATTCTTGGGATGGGCTGTCGACACAGGCTTTACCCCTTGCTGCATAGTTGTTGCTACCCACTGCTATCTCCCTCATCTGTCCATACTTGATGTATAGATTGACTTGTTGTCAGCGTGTATGTGATGCATATTTGGACATTCCTGTTTTGTAAATGAAAAATACCTCTTTAAATAAAGAATTTATAAAAAAGAAAAGTTCAGATAATTTGAGTTGAGACAGCCATCAATTTGAAATCTCTCAGGGTACAAGTACCAGGATCTACCCACTTGGGTTATTGTGCCCTGCCCTGCCCTTAACTTCACTGCAGCCAATGTGAGTTTAAGGAATGGGTAGTTTCTAGGTAAAGCCAGCAAAATAAGGATTGGTAAAGTATCATAATAGCTGCAGCAGAATAGTAGAGCTGGTAAAGTACTCTTGCTTCACAGGGGAAATGTTCTTCTCCACCAACATCTATGTTGTGGCATTCCTGGAGCAATGCATGGTGCAGCCAGGGTGTTCCAAAGTACACAGTTACTAACTAGGGTTGCACAGATACCAAGTACAGTGCTCGGTACAAGTACAAGTACATGTACCGATACTTTTGAGCTCCAAGATTACACTAGAGAAAAATTCAAAAATTAGGAGGCAGCTGTCATTTGTAAGGAGCACACGGAGCTCCTGGGATTTGTACATCTTTGTTTTAATGTATGACTTTGTTTTTATAAATATAAATAAAGGGATGCACAGATACCAGTTTTGCGAGTACGAGTACTGGTACTTGCCGAGTACTTACAAGTACGAGTACTGATACATTTTTGTTTATTGTCATGTGACAGTTTTTCTAAAACAATATCGACTAATGATTTTAGGATAGTGGTGGAGTGCCAGAGCCCGGTCCCAGCTGCAACCGCTGCAACCCTGGTTGTTCTCATGAAAATGCCAAGTATCTGCACTGGTACTCGAAAAGTATTTGTGCATCCCTACTTCTTACATAAACTCCAGCAGTTTGGAGTTTAGTTGAAGAAAGGCTTCAAATGGATCTGTATCATACCATATTGCTGGTATACATAAAGAGCCAATGCATCACTCCTTGCTTCTATCCAAAATTATAAAGTTAGGATGGACTGACTGTGAGGGGGTTTCAACAGAGAGAGAAAAGCTCTGTCTGCTCTCCACTGAACACCCCAGTATTTAGGACACCCTAGCAGTTTCAGAATGAGTTGCATAGCATTAATCAAATCAAATTCCTGTGTATAAATCGCCACAAAGGCACACACTACTCAAAGTTCTGCATCCAAAGCTGTGTGCACTGAATTGATGTCAAGTAAACATTATTAATTATTATTGATCTGTTAAAATGATTGATGTTGGTATTTTTGACGTTTCTCCCTTGCGAGCATTTTGTTTGACAACATGCTCGAACAAATACACACCAGTGGATTTGTTTGATTTATATATGGGTTTAGAAGCCATGTGTTCCACATCAGGGGGCCTCACAAAATAATGTACAATATATATTTTATTTGATTTGTGCTTACTTTTCAGTTTATCATTTCTATTCTATTGGGGAAGGCATTTATTCACATTCAGGGCTACTTACAATAGGCAATGTGCAGTTCACGTTTGACCATTTTTTATCATTGTGCTTGCCTGAACACATAAGATGGCAGCTCTGTAAATGTCCTAATAAATTAGATAAACACATTATAGGTCATTGTCAGGCATGGCAGCATTATTATTTATGACTAGAACATCCATCTGTGCCATGTATTTTCTCACCACTGTTAAATATTAATTCTATTAAATGCTACTAAAGTGTCGACTTCTTCACCTTAAGGCCCCGTTCCCACTGCGCGATATGCAAATCGCGCGTTTGTCGCGTGATTTGCATATTTGCGCGACATCGCGAGATTTGCCGCGCGATGTCGCGTTCAAGCTTGCATTGAGCAAGCTTGAATCGCGGCTAAATCCGCTCCAAAAAGGGTCCTGCTGTAGCGACACACGACCCGCGACAGCAGGACCCTTTGCCCCATTGGATTGCATTGGAGCGCGATATCGCGCGGTAATGTGCCGCGATATCGCGGGAATTACCGCGCGATAAATCGCTCAATGTGAACGGGGTCTTACTTGTCCAATAGTCCATTTAAAAATTGATAAAAAAACACAATAATTCAATCTCTCTATAAAAAGAATCGAATATTACCCCAGGTAGGGAGGAAAGGTGTGACCAGTGCTTAAAGTGCAAATTTTAGTTTTGGATAGCGTGTTGCTTTCTGTGGGCCCATTAGGAAGATTCAACCTGTTTATTTGTCCAGGTGACCGTTATTACTGCAAGTGGAAGAAAACCACAAATATTGGGTTATCATTAAAACAGGAAGAGATGGTAAAACTTCCAATAGGGATACTAGTTTTGGTGACCATGCTGACCACCAGGGGTTTCCCTCACTTTTTGGAGGGACTTTTTCTCACTTCCTGTTGTGGCTATCTGACAAGATGTGAAGGCAAATCTACTCAACAGATAGCAAAAAAAAAAAAGGTGACAGGGGTCATAACTCTTACTTACTCAATCCAAAACAAAAAAAAGTTTTGACTTAAACTCTACTTTAACTATCTGCAGACTGCTACACAGCCCTACCACTACCACCAGGTTATCTCATAAAACACCACAGTCTAGGGGACAGGCAAACCCGATACAGGACGCTACCCAGGACCCAGTGGTGTTGGTTGTCTTTATATATATTTATTCTTTAGTGATATGTTTATGATTATTAAATTGACATGGCATCGTTGTAAATGAGAAATGGAGTTAGCTGCTAAGGTTGAAATATTATACATGTATAAATAAAGCAATAATATTTTTTCATCTAATTTTCTTGATGAATTATGGTGCTGCTTGTTTGTTTTCTTGAGTCTTTATTGCGTTACATTTGTTGGCATTTCAAACTATTGGGTTTTTAAAAAAATTATATTTGTTATAAAAGCAAAAGAAAAGTTTGGCTGTTTTTAGCCATGCTACATATGAAAAATGTGCATAATGTACCCTTTGTAAACATAAAGACTGTTGCTTGGGAAGTGATTTGCAACATATCAGAGTGAGACAGTAACGGTCAAGTGCATGTCCTAAAGGTTAACTACACAGTGGGTACAGACATTTATGGTCTCTATAGACATAACTGATCTATATGTTGACAACCTTATATCATGTAGTGACATCTAGCCAAATAAAACCAATTTGTGCCAAATCCAGCCTCCCAAGAATTGATGTTTATAGCACATATCAAGTTTAATAGTGAGTGCCACATTGGGCTGATAATGATGGGCTGAGGAAGAATATTTAGATACCACCTGCTATCAGATCATCTTCTGTAAGAGACCTACACAGAAAGGAACAAACACTTTTATTGCCTGCAAACAGTGTTCACATGACAGTGACCTTCAGGGGCCAAAGATGAAATGCAGGTAATTATATTATTAATAATTGTAAGAAAACTTTAAATGTTATTTAAATGAATTAAGACATAAGAATACCCATATACTATGATTCCATCTATGTATTTAGTAGACATGTAAGCCGGCAAAAAATTTGTTTGAGTTTTCATTATTTCAATTTCGTTATTTGGGTGACTTTGAATTTTCCTTAATTTTGTATGAGTTAAACAATAATTACGAATGAATGTTCATTGTAGAAAAGTGAGATGAAATGTTTACTTTTTTTCTTTTTAACTTTTGACAGTTCACAGGAACAGTTTAAAAAAAAAACTTTAGGACTGGTAAGAATTTTAGGGGGGAAAAAAAGTGTGGGGTCCCACATAAAACTCCATACCAGTCCTAATGGTTTTTTTTTTAATTGTTCCTGTGAACTGTCCTTGATTCGAGCAGCAGCCTGACAGAGCAGGAAAGGGGGGACAAATGTGCAAATATGAAAAAAAAAACACAACACAACAATTTCCTTTATTTAAAAGAACAAAAAACAAAAATGTCCATCGATGTAATCTACAGGTCAATCACATCATCCAGCGATGTAGATCCACGCCAATGATGATGGACAACGTAATTGACCTGTGCATTACATTGATGGACTTTTCTTTAATAATGGGATTGTCAAAAAACTGTATCGTGCTTTTTTTTCTTTAAATAAAAAACTTTTTTTTCCAGTGGATTGTGTTCATTTAATTATTTTACTGTATTTGGTGAATGAGTAAGCGGAAACAACTACCCCTTACACATTTGCGAGGGGGTGGCATCTGGGTTGCCCATTTAAGAAAGGGGGCACCCAGATTCCTATAAGCCCCTCTACCCACAGACCCCTACAACCACCAGGCCAGGGTTGTGGGAAAGAGGCCCTTGTCCTCATCAACATGACCAGCCCCCCGGCACAGCACCCACCTAATGTTGAGGGCACGCTCGCTCCCCCTTTACTGCTCTGTCAGGCTGCTGCTCGAATCAAGGGTCTGGTAAGAGATTTTAGTGGGTACCCCATGCTTTTGGGTTTTTTTTGGCATTGGGGTCCCCCCTAAAATTCCTACCAGACCTCAAGGGTCTCGTGTGAATTTAGGAGGGGACTACACACTTATTTTTTTTCAATGTTTAACAACACAAGTTCATTCTGAATGACAATTTGAAAAAATGTTGGAGCCATCTGCATTTTCATGATCAAAATTAAGATAAGTTCAGATTCAATACCTTTTTCATTCGGAAATTCAGATGTCCAAATATGCCAAAATTTGACGGAATTTAAATTCGGAATAAAATAAATCTTACATCTCTAGTATTAAAAGACTAAGTAAAATCTGGGAAAAGCTACTTCTACTCTAATGGCTTACATATTTTAACCCAAAACATTTTTTGTTTAGTTTTGGATAAGCTAGCAAAGTGTCAGAGCTCTTGCCAGGTTGTACACCAAGGTAGAACACCAAGTTGCTCATGGCTGGGAATAAAAGGAAGGGGTCGGTGGTGGAGCTACAAGGAGAGCAGTATTATCAACTACAACCAGGCCCATAGCCCTGAGGGAGCAGAGCTGTGATCCAGGTTCAACAATCCAGCCTTCTTCTTCAAATTTCCCTATTGAAACACCATCTTCATTTGGTTATCAGTTGGAATAGACCTTTGTGAAATTTGCAATATTGGCTAATGATATTGTGTGAATCATAGGTGTTAACAGTAAGCTAATGTGTGACATTTGTCACTGGTTTGCAAGTTGGCAGAGGAGACTAGGCCACTGAGCAGTCATTATTTTCAGAGGATGTGAAAAGGATTCATTGCAGAAGGGTAAATAATGGTTGCTATGTTTGTTTGAGCTTTTAAACCAATATAGTGTATAAACATATTAGGCGTAATGTACTCTACAGACCATATGGACAACTACAATGCAGGAATATATTTCCTTTGCCTTTCAGTGACACAGATATTTACAGTCAAGATAAATCAAATCTAATTAACTCTCTAGCAAAAATATGGAAATCTCAAATCAGCTGTCATTGCATAAATACTTAATTTGAAAAGTGCACTTCCACGGAAACATCAGGATTCTCAGACTAAAACCTCACAAAGGATTCATCACTGTCCTATCTAATGTATCAAGGTTTATGCTAAATCATGATATTAGCTTTCGAGGACTTAGTTGTAAAACCACCCTACTTAACCTGTTAATGCTGGTCTAATTTAAAACGACTGACCTTTCATACTTTCACTGCCCTCATCTAATACACTCCCCATGATTTAAAGTTCCCTAGTACATTTTTTCATTTTGCATACAGCGAACATAAGTATCAATCTAAATATGAGTAAAACTTTACTAAACTCTTTCACAAGCAACATTCAAGCAACATAGCCAAGTTTAGAAGAGCTATCAGAATAAACACTGTAGTGATATTAATACATTCAAAGTCTCTCTTGCATTCATTAACAAGATCTGTAATGGTGCACATCCTTGTGTCCCACAGAGAATCATTCTGCTAAAAAGCATACAACCTAACAGATAGAAAGAGTTGCATATAAAAAAAATATTGTCTAACATATCATGGTCCTTTTTAGTCAACGTAATTGTGATTTGCTAAACTTGATACAGCCTAAGCTTAAGATAAAAGATGTAAGAGTCCAACCATACTTAATATTTCAAAACTACATGACCAATGCTGATTTATATATAATGCAGCTTTATCCTAAAGGCCTATGTAGCCTTTAATAAAATGACAATAACAATCAAATAAGGTATTTAAAAAGGCCTAAGGATCCTAGTTCTAAGAATATACAATGCATGCAGCAGTGAATTTGGCATTAGAGAGAAATACATATAAACAGGTACAATACTCCAGAGATACAGCTTATCCAGTAAAAGAGATTTTGCTCTGATTTTGTTACATCAAGCTAAAAGGTCTACGATAAGCAGTTCCAACTGGAATGGCTTCTGAGTCAGGCTGAATTCCTGGGGTATATTCTACATTCATGCCTATTGTGTGCCCCGTGTGAAAGAGCTCCTTATGTCAATCCATCATCCCACAATCAATACTCACCCATCTCAGCCGTATCAAACTGGTAGACGTGAAAATAAAATAAATAAAAGTCTTTCAAGATGATCTGTCCCTTCCAGCTACCAGGCTATGAGTAAAGGGATAGATTTTATATCTCTCGCTTGCTCCCTCTCTGTTTCTGCCTCCCTCCCTCTCGCTTTCCATGACCCAGCTCCTCAAATACATTTAATACTCCCTAATTACTTAATCCCTCACAACAGCTTACATGACTAGCTCAGAATTGTCATGAGTAGGAATGTAAACATGGAAATAACAGAGTAGCAGGGGCACAGGATGCTTTACAAGTCGCAGCTTCTATTTTCACAATGAATTCTATTTGATCTCGACAAGCCAGATATTATTTAGCTAGACACATTTACAATATGGGTTCTTGCTCTGCTCTCTGTGCTGCACTATAAATAGATTTCTTTTCAAAGGGGGAAAATTGCTACAGTTGAGAGATGATATACGGGAAAGGAGAAAAAAAAAACACCAAAATTACATGTTTAGGACTCGGATTAAAAAAAAAAGAAAGAAAATTAGTTTTTTAGACTCAGCTGCTAGGAAATGAGTATCTAGGGATTGTTAACCACTTCAAGCCAAAGAGAGCAGGCAACCATCATTTCAGAGATATGGATAGTCACCGACTGAACAGTTTTTGATTGAGAGCCCATTCTAACCTATGTGTTTAATAGCACCCCAACACACTAAGAATGCAATTATGTTGCAGCATACCACAACACACTGCCTTGGGTTGTGGTGCACTGTGTTACTAAAAAATAGTACATGTCCAATTTTTGTCTTGTTATGGTGCATTGGCAGCCAATTTAAATTAATGTGTGGGTGTAGGAGTGTGACTTCTACTCTTTATTTGCACTTTGCCAGCAGATCACAATGCACATTGCTGTGCTTTATAAAGGTATGGCCATATCACTGCTTTTTCAATGTCTACTACTTACATGTGAAATGTCTATCTTCCGAATGGCTCTTAAAGTGATATTAAAGTCAAGCTGTTTTTAGGCCATTTCAAAAGCTAATTAAACCACTTACACACAGGCAAAGCAAGGCAAGCCACTCCGCTGCCCCCTGTTCCCTAGCCGTCCTTCCTCCCATATCCAAGCTAGAAGAAAGAAGGCTGCTGGAGACTGTGCTGTCCTTTGTTATTTTGTACTCAATAGTACTGTTCAGAAATATGATGACTGTAAGTGCGTGGACAAAGCAATTGCTGAGCAATGTATACAGTATTTGATTGTTCTGGATTAATTATTGAAAAACATTTGTTAATTGCATACTACTTTAACTAAGCTATACATAAAGGAAACTGGGGAGCCTTTTGTGATCTACCAGGCATATGTATTACAGTAATAATGACTTCCACAGGTCAATTATTCTGGTTTAGCAAAACGTCTGATGCTTTAAAAACCCAATGGGTGGGACATTCACTTAGAGGCCTGTATTGCAAAAAAAATCAATTTACCTTTACTTTCTGCTTTTGGAAAGACTTATTTGACTATAATTTCCATGTGCACTGCATGACGTTTCCATACTTTTACTTTGTTCCTTGTAAGGATACTACTTTGGTAATTCACACATTGATCATAAGCAAATGCCAATGAGGCCCAGTAGGTAGGAGAAGCAATCTATACTTTCTGCTTTAAAAAAGAAGCATTGTAAATAGCAAAGGGGTAGGCCATGTAGGTCTTTCATATATTGATGGCCATTGGAAAGGCTTAGTGATATAACATGATGTATATATTCATAGATTGGATTACACAGAAAAAGTTAGCTGTGTTCATGGTACTTAAGGGAAATCTATTGTTGCTGAAAGGATTTGTTAGTTGTTTTAGGCTGGAGTTACAATAATACCTTTCTGCTATACACGGTCATAAGCAAATGCAAGTTCACCCTACAGCACACTTCACAAAGAAAATAAAAGAAATGCATAATTCCATTTTTCTAAGCACCTGTCTTGAAGAACTTGTCATTTATCCATATATATATTTAAAATGAGCTCAACAGTCAAACTAAATTCATTGTAATGTACATGGTTGTAGCTCTTCATGTCTGACAAGCACACA
Source organism: Nanorana parkeri (assembly GCF_000935625.1). Lineage (NCBI taxonomy): Eukaryota > Metazoa > Chordata > Amphibia > Anura > Dicroglossidae > Nanorana > Nanorana parkeri. The sequence goes on from NW_017306486.1 coordinate 1,536,655, forward strand.
CCAGCCATAACCCTTGAAATAACTTTACACACACACACACACACACACACACACACACACACACACAGAAATGGAATTTGCCATGTTTGCCATCTGGAATACATGGCTGTAACTTAATCTGCCTCCTTTAATCCTACAAATCATCATCTTACTAGTGGTAATTCTTCAACATAAGGATTAAAACATCAAGTGGCTCTTGAAAAATGCAATGTCAAATTATTTTTGGTCGCATAAGAGTACTGGTTGCTTCAGATCTGATGAACGAAGATAATTATTTCCAGTAAAAAAATGTTTTAAGGTCCATGCTCCAGGGGTTTAATCATTATCCTTGCTTCATTGCTCAATGTGTAACCCATAACAAACATGTGCATATTAGGTGTCTTGACAACTGACTATGACATGTTATTTCAGTTCATTAATTCAGCATGTAGTAAGGGAAGGGTGAGGTTTATACCCTGAAGCTTGTAACTCCAAATGCTTGGCTGAAGTGTAGGCTTCCATATTTCTACCCTGACAGTCTCCTTTTATGATTGGATATGTTGTCCTTTGTGGGTTCAATAATATTTTTTTAAGTTAGGCATCTGTATTGTACAGAAGAGCCCTGGTGCTAACGGGAAAAGAAAGAAAAAGGTGAAAATCTCAAACTAGAATGATGAAATATCTACATCTGTACCTTTGGAATTACAAACTCCCTTCCCTGTTCAAGGTGCTGATGCTGCTGTGGTGCTGGGGGAGAGGGGAGATATATAAAATAATTTTATTTTTGTCTTGTTACCTCTGAAATAGTGTTTCACACCAGATGAATCATACATTTTGACAAAAAAAATCTATTTGGTCTTCTTAATTGTTAGCGTCTCTACCCAGTTCATTATGCTGCCATGGTGAGATGCTATCTTCCTGTTTGTCAGTTCCTTGTCCAGATGATCCTACTGCTACTACCCTGATGTTGGTTTTTGGAAGAAGAAATAAAGAGAAGAAGAAGCTGATCATCATGGAAGCAACATATTTTCAGCCAAACAGTCCAAGAAAGCCAATGTGTTGTTTTGCGTAATGTGATGTTATGATCCACTGAGTTGATGTCAGTGAAAGCCTGTAACTCTTGTGTGTGAATTATAACTAGGGATGTACTGATAGCAATACTAGTTTTGGTATCATTGCCGATAACGAGTATTTGGGCCAGTACTTGTACTCACCTAAATGCTCCGTTGCTTACCCACAATAACGGAACTTCTAGCCAGAGGGAGATTTTCCTCTGACCAGAAGTGCCATGAGGGAACATGAAGCTGGCTTCCCGGCCAATCAGGAAGCCGGGCGGCAGGTAATGACTCGCCGCCCAGTTTCCTAATTGGCCAAGAAGCTGGCTCCATGCTCTTTGGCTGGCTCAATGTTGATTGGCCAGGAAGCAGCGGGAAGCCAATGCTGATTGACTGGGATGCTGGCCTACTAGTCAATCAGCATGGAGCCGGCCAAACAGCATGGAGCCGGCGGTTAATGACACGCCGCCCGGCTTCCTGATTGGCCGGAAGGCCGGCTCTATGCTGTTTGGCTGGCTTCATGCTGATTGACTGGCTTCCCGGCCAAGCAGCATGGAGCCGGCCAAACAGCCGGCTCAATGCTAGCGGAAGTAGCAGTATCGGTAATTGGTATCGGCTAGTACCAAAAGATAAATAATTGTACTCGTACTTGAAACCGAAAAAAAGGTATCAGTGTATCCCTAATTAATTATAGTTGCCACAATAGGTGAAACTGGTGATCCCATTGCCCAGCCATGTTTTTGCCTATAGAACTTATCCTTGGACTTGAAATAGGTGGTACTCAGGCAAAGGTCCAATAAGGCACACATTTGATCTGGGTTAAGTTCTGTTAATTGCTCCACATTTCTGGAAAACTATTAAGCACTGTGTAAAAAAAAAAAAGGCTGTGACTTGTTGTTTTAATTCCATTAGCTGGCAATATATATTTTAACTTAGATTACTGAAATCTGTTTACAAACAACGCGTATCTAAAACCAAAACTTTTTTACATTTAAAGTTGTCATGAGAGCAGGAATAGAGGGAAAATCTTTCAGTGGTGACACTTGTTCTGGTTACAACTGTCAAAAAGGGGTTTTCCCTTTCTTTGACGAAAACATCCTCTCAGTTCCTGTTATGTCTATAGGACATGACGCACAGGTAATGTTCCCCAATGGGAAAAATCCAGCAAAAAAGAAAAAACATGAAAAGGCAGGCATTTTAACTATTACTACTAAGATATACTGTGAACTTGTATTTTTCCAAGTATTTTGTGTTGACATATGACTTTGCTGTTTTAGAGCCAGGAGCTATATATCTATAGGCAGCCAGTGTACTAAAACAACAGAGGTTTTTTAGGCAAATTATGTCAATGTTTTAGTCCCAAAAACTACTTTCCCAGTTAGAGCTGCATTTATTTAAAGAAAAAAAAATATGCCCTATTTACAAAAATATTTTGCTTGTTTGGTTAAAACAGTTGACTACGCTTTTCCAGACTGTGCCAAAAACTGGATTTTTGGATCAAAAAGGCCTGCTTCCACAAAACGACCATGTTGTTTTACTTACCAGAGCTGACAAACTAGTTTCGCAGTCAAGATGATTATTCTATAATTTATAATAATGAAGCATTCTTGGCTAACAGAATCATTCATGGTCTTCACTAGCAATATCGCCACAAACAACAGCTAAAGCTGCCATCATGCCATCCAGCTGTAAGATGCAGCATATCGGCAGCTGTGCTGTTATACAATCTCTCTGAATATATCTACATTTGTGTGAAATCATGTTGTCTGTGTAATCATGCTCATTTATTTTGGAGGTCCACTCTCCAATACCACTAACCAGCAGCTTCAAGGTGCTCGTTCAATTCAATTTTTAGTTTCCACCAACCCCCCCCCCCCCCAAAAAAAAAAAAACCACGGGGGGGAGTTAAAATTCTTTTCTTGAAGAACGTTTGACTTGTAGAGGTAAAACTTTACCTAGCATTTTGAGTGAAAAACTTGTGAATCTCAAGTATCATGTTTCTCATTAAAAAGCTGTCAAGAAAACTGATACCGGTCATATCTTCACTTCCCTTTCAGTGTCCAAAGTTGTCCTAGCTCATGTCCCAGAAGTGGTATGCTTCCAGGGATCAGTACGTCTCTAACAAGTATCATGAGCCTACACCAGAACTAGCACTCCGTCTCAGAGTTGGTAGTGATTGCTTAGCAGTACTGAATCAGAGCTTGGGCTATGACAGTCCTCCTGGCAAAGCCTCTTTCATATTACTTACTGTAAAGCATGCTTACTTACAAAATATTTGATATTTATGTTTCTTTGTACGCTTTGTTTCATTGTTCCCTAAAATCTGGTTTAAGTTAGTATAATTAAAAGTACAAAAAAACCCATTCTAATTACTTCAAGAAGATTTAACTGTCCATCCTGTTTTGACATGCTTTAATACGGAAATGGACTACTACCATTTTCTGTTATGTAAATGAGCTTTATTCTATCGTTATCAAATTTAAAACTCACACTGGCTGTCTTTTTATTAACTTGTGATTTCAAGTATTATCCAGTTTTAAGCATAGGAAGGTGTGGTGGGATGCATGCTGGTCTCAGGCAAAAAAAAATGCTTTAATTCCATGAAAATGTCTTAAGCCAAATGTAAATGTATACATATTAATGACTTTAACTCACTCTCCTATAAACTAAGAGGGTTATTCACTAAGGAGCCAAAGGATTACGCCGAACCTTCGGCCCGCTTCGACTGCGGGAGCCCTTCGGTTCAGTGGAACTGAAAGGCCGCTGTATGGGCTATTCACAATATCCCGTACAGCAGCCGAAGGGCTCAGGCGAGCTGAACGCATATGCTTCGGCTCGACTGAGTTTATCACACAGCCGAAGCGGGGAGAACAGTCTGCCGAAGCAGACTGTTATCTCTGCAATATGTAGACAAATAAATAAACACAGCGTGGGGTCCTCCTCCCAAACGTTATAAATGTTAGGAGGGACCCCATTTAAAAATAAAAAAAATGCCCTGACCAAGCCTGTCTCCCTCATGATATCGGCCGATACCCTGTTTATTTTTTATTTTTTTTTGCGGCTGCTGTCTGAATACAAAGAAAAAAAAAAGCAGCAGCTAACAGGGGAAGCATTAGCTCCCTGTTATCTGCTGATTCCCTGCTATGTTTTTTTTCTCTATTATTTTGACAGCCAACAGGGGGGGGGGGGGGGGTTCCTGGGGAATGCCTCACCCTGAGCAAGATGTACCGCACGTCACTGGTCATTACAATGAGAGCTTAGTGGAGCCGGCTTTGCTATCACCGCCGGCTCCGCCCAGCTCTCATTGTAATGACAGCTGGTCCCGGCTAATAGAAAACAGTTAGGCAGAGCTAGCTGTCACTGCTAGCCCTGCCCAATCATTTTCTTTTTAAACTGTTTTTCTATTCTGCTCAGTACCACGGAGGTACCGAGCATAATAGCCTATTCACTCACCGCTGTTCAGCCCCTATGAGAATAGGCAGAAGAGGAGGGAGTAGCGTGCTGGAGGTTCGGCTCAGCCGATCCAGATGTTGGATCGGCTGAGTCGAACTCCTTCTGCACTTCAGGTCGGCCGAACATGCTGAGCCTGTTTGGCCGACCCAAAGCCAGCCAAAGCAAGCCGAAGGACGGCTGATTTCAGCCAATGTACAGCTGAAATCAGCTGTACAAGCCTGAAGTGAATAGCAGAACGGCGTTCGGCTCACTTCACTTCGGGTCGGTTATTCACATGGCTGCCTCAGGCAGCTTTGTGAATAACCCTCCAAGTGACAATGGATTTATTTACATAAAGGTTATTAATAGGGAAACTACAAGGTATTTTTAGAGAGCACACAGTTTGAGTTACTACTGTAAAGATTATGTGCTGGTATTCTTGATGTGACTATCGTATTTAATATGATTGTTGTTCGGTATCTACTGTACATGGTTGGGTTCATGCACAGATTATAGGTCCCTCTAGTGGCTGTCTGTGATGTCTGCAGAGTAACCACCCTTGCTGAAGGACTGCTGAGGAAAAAGATTACCAGATAAGAAGTTGCACTGTTTCCCTCATTCTGCACTGATTTGTAGATTTGCATTGTAAGAAACCAGCAGTAAAGCTGAGTATTGTAAGAAAACACTGACAACATTATTGCACTGATAATAATTCCATCAGGCTGATTTGTTTTATATGTATATATATATATATTAAAAAATGCACCCCTTAAAATGTCCTATTTAAGGTATTACAATACCCTGCTTAGACAAGAACTTGTTAAGACTTAAAGGGGTAGATAACCCATACATCACCTTTCTTTAAAAGAAAAAAAAGTACCTATGCTTTCCAGATTGTGTAGTATATTAAAAAGCAGTCCCGGGTTTAGAAAAAAAAAAAAAAGCTTAATTTCAAAGGTATACTTATAGGTCATGCACAGTCTCTCCCCAGCCTACCTGTAAAAATTCTAGAGTGAGTCAGTCTACACCACTACATACTGTATATTGCTAAGCAAATAAATCACATATGTTTAATTAAACTCCCTCCTTCCCAAGCAGTTTATACATTTCCTTCACTCCTCTGCCATTCAACCACCTGGAGTGAAGTATAATATCAGGCACTTTCGGGTATCGATGATTCGCTTCCCTTTTCACATTTAACAGTGTTAGTTCCTTGTGACTGGCCCAGCATTATTACATGATGTGCAGAAGGTGCCAAAAGCCCTGGTTAATCTCTGACAAGTCAGTTTGAATTTCATGCAGGATTTTCCTTTTTTACCCTGGTGGCCTCACAAAGCAGGGCAGAAGCAAGAAAAGGTGAGTATATGCTGCTAGGAAGGAAGGAGGGAGATTAATTAAATATGCGTGACTTATTTGCTTAGTGATGTGTGTAGTGGAAAAATACTTATGTTAGAGATGATTGGCTAAAGAAGTAGCGGTTTCAACATTATTCTTATGCTAAACTGCAGCCTAATCCAGCTATGGTAGAGGCATGGGTGGCTTGACCAAGTATGAATTTGGACCTTATCACTGTTCAATATACTTTAGAAAAATAGAAGAACACAGTGGGACTTTTAGGGCACTGAATGACAGATCCAACAATTTTGGTGTGTGCAGAGCTGTCTCGAGACATCATGTTTCTCATTAAAAAGCTGTCAAGAAAACTGATACCGGTCACATCTTCTCTTCCCTTTCAGTGTCCAAAGTTGTTCTAGCTCATGTCCCAGAAGTGGTATGCTTCCAGGGATGAGTACGTCTCTAGTACATCACCATGAACCTTTTTTTTTTATTTTTTTATTTTGGAAAGCTAAGGCTGTTGTGCGGATGCATGCCAATCCATAGAAGTATAATGATTATTAGTGTCAAGCAAGGGTGCAGCATTGTTACAATATTGTTTTGCATATATAATGCCACCCAACTTTCTGAGATGAGAAAAGAGACAACGCCTTCTATCACAGCATGTTCTATCTTTTTTCAGTCATGGCACCCTTTAAAAGTATGCAAAATCTCTTTATGGAGACATCAGGGGTCTGTAAGACCCCCAATGTCACCTGGGGTCTCCCAGAGAAGCTGATGAAGCACAGATCTGCTTCATCAGCTTCTCTCCGGTTTCTGTACCGGAGAGTGACAGAGGAATGCGGAAGTGATGTAGTAAACATCCCTATCTGCATTTAGAGGCCATTTCACGGGCACACACAATTTTTAAGCTTGGCATGTTGGGTATCTATTTACTCAGAACAAACTATTTTTTTATATTTGATTAAAAATTGGCAAAATATTGTGTTGTGCACTAAAATAAAATAAAAGGTGTATTTTAATCCAATCTAATTTTGATAAAGTTTTGGAAATACAATAGTGTAATAAATGTACAAAAATATTCGTAGAAAATAAAGAACAGTAATCAGCATAGAGCAAAATAAAACAGAATACACACAATGTGGAAAGAGCGAGAATTTAAAGAGTATGCAGGAAAGCATGCAGTGGGCACTAGGCCACAGTGCAGAGACCATATGAATGTAACGGGAGCATCCAGGAGGTTCCGTTGGAGACACCCACAGGCATCATTTAGTGGTCTCACCACTACAGGGGATACAACTGCAAGGAGGGTAGTAAAAGACAAAAAGTGTTGGAGGGATGCCGTTTCGTGATCTATGATTCAAAAAATCAAATAACACTGACAACGAGATCCGTGAAGTGCCTGGGATGTAAGACTAGGAAAAGACTAGAAGAGAGAAAAGGGGGAGGGAAAAGAGGAGAAGTGGAAAAGTGAGGGGAGGAGAGACGGGGAAGATAAAGGAGAGTGTTAGGATCCAGAGCGCCTCCAGGTGGCGCTGGAGCTAAGCCCTGCAGTTCCTGGGCTCACCTGCAGGATTCTCTAGGCATCCAGGAACTGCTAGGTACCAGACCACCACTGGGTGGTGCTGGGACCTGGAGCTCCAGTGCTCACCTGTGGGTGTTTCTCAGCTGCCAGTACTTAGCCATCACCTAGTGCTTCCTGGAGTCAGGATGATGGCTCAGTATTGTTTCCTGTTTCATGTGAGTCCTGATCCCAGTCCTGAAACTTGAACCCTGATTGTTTCCTGTGAGTCCTGAAACCTGTTTAAACCTTGTTACCTGTGAGCCCTGTTGTTGGTTGTTGCTGTTAGTCTGCTGTGTATATTAAACAACCTATACATATATCACATACTTGCCTGGTCCGTGTTGTAACACGTGTTTGGTCTGCATGTGTGGGTACCTGCACAGGTGTGGGGTCACCTGTGCCGATATCCGCGACAGAGAGGTAAAGGTGAAGAGTCAGAGCGGGTAAAGAAGAAGGGAAGATGGAAGAGGGGGAAAGAAGATGGAGGAGAGGTCTTGTGGTTTAGTTCCTGAGAGTTGCTCGCTATGGACAGTTGGTAGGAAAGGATAAAGGAAGTTTCCCATTCTTTGGGGGAAATAGGGACACCCAATTTCTGCTCCCATTTAGAGGTGTGGGGGGCGGATAAGGTTGCGAGAGAGGATAGAATGGAATACAGCACTGAAACAGCATGTGGAACAGGTCAGGGCTGCAATAGTAGACATTCAAATGCAGTAGGATGGAGCCAGTTGTGGACAAGTAAAGAAGCAACATAAGATCGCAATTGTCTGTGTGCGAACCATTGGCCCATTGGCAAGGCGAGGTAGAGATGTATCTTCAGCAACTGCAGTGGGAGAGGTTGAAAAGGTTTGTACCAGGCTCCTTTGGGAGGACATAGACCAGGGGCCAAACTGGGAACTCTGAACAGCGAGTGGGAAAGCCATGTTGTCAATTAAAGGTGTCATGGGACCAAGATATGTGGACAAAGAAGTTTGGTGGAGGAGCTTATCCCACACATGCAAGGTCTGGGAAGTAGGAAGAGCCAAAGTAGAAAGTGGTGTGGATCTTATATTTCAGGTGTAGGCGTTTGGAATCCCATATAAAACTAGTAAAGAGCTGATTGCATGAAAGTGGATGGCAGGGAGATGGGCAATGTTTTGAACAGGTATAGGAATCATGGGAGGACGTCCATTTTCAAATGTTGATTCTCCCTAACCAAGAGAAGAGTGGGATGGTCATAGCCCTGCAAATACTTCTTCATCTTCTGTAGCAAAGAATGAACATTGTGAGAAAAGAGATCAGACAGGTCAGAAGGCAAACAAACTCCCAAGTAGCGAAGAGGAGAAGAGCAGAGCCTATAGGAGAAATTGTCAGAGATACGTTGGAGTGTCAGGGCTTCTAAAGTGATATTCAATAATTACAATTTTAAGTAGTTTACTTTAAAATCGCTGAGCTCACTAAAATGCTGGAATTCATGTATAATAGATGGGAGAGATACATGCGGCTGAGTGACGTATAACAGAAGGTCATCGGCGAATAGGGCTAGTTTGGAGTGGGGACCGAAAGTGACACCCGAATACCCAATATTTTGACGTAAGTAAACAGCCAAGTGTTCCATCGTTAAGACATAGAGCAAGGGGGACGACGTGCAGCCGTGCCTGGTATCATTGCTAATAGGGAAACTGGGTGATAATGAGCTGTTAACCCTAATCCTGGCAGATGGGGAGGGATACAGGGACATAATATTAGCTAATATATGGGGTCCTGGCCCAATTTGGAGTAAAGTATGTTTGAGGAAAAGCCAGCTCACCCTGTCAAGGCCTTTTCTGCGTCAACCGATAAAAGGCACATCGGGACATTGTTAGCATTGGCATGTTACATGAGGAGGAGGGTTCAAATGGTATTGTCCTTTGCTCCCCTACCTTGTAGCTGTGAGAGAAAATGTTATAATCTGTTGGCAAGGAGCTTTGCGAAGAATTTCAGGTCTACATTAATTAACGAGATAGGTCAATAATTGGTGCACAAGCTGTGGTCCTTATGGGGCTTGGGAATGAGGGAGATATGGGCCTCTAGGGTCTGAGAGGGAAAGAAGATAGAGTTGTAGACCTTCGGGAAAAAGGAGGTCAAGAGATCTGAAAAATGTTTGACCGTGAGCCCGCCAGGGCTTTTACCCAAGGGGGCCGATTTGAAGACGGTAAGGAGGTTTAGGGTGCCTCGG
>NW_017306486.1:1546225-1554773 GCF_000935625.1 Nanorana parkeri
AAAACATCTTGCATTTTATTAGGGGAGTGAACCTAATAAAAGTATGTGGGAAATATAAGTGCGTGGAGACTTATGATGTAAAGAGCAAGGAAGAGGGTGCCCACATTTATTAGGGAATTGATAGCGTCGAAGTGCAATCTTCTCTTCATAAGTGCGGGAGGCGATATTGAATAAGCTCAGAAGCTTTGTCCTAGTGGATGAGAGTTTGAGAAGCGCTGCAGAAGGGGTCTTCTTATGGGTTTCTAAACTGAGGAGAGTGGACAGAGTCTCTAGGACAGTTTTAGCACGTTCTTTCCTAATTCTAGAGCCATATTGATTGAGGACCCCCCTGAGGACCGCCTTGAGGGCTTCCCACTGACAGGGGAGGGATCGGGTCAGAGACATGGTCTAAAAGAAAATTGTTCCCAGTGGCACAAATCAGTGCTGTGCAAAAGGGGTCTGAGAGAAATAATTTGTTAAAGCGCCATGTCCAATCTCTACAGAGAACCTGAGGAAAGGAGACCCTGCCATGTCGATGGTGCAGGAGGGGGTCCAGTCTAAGAATGTGTGAGAAACAAAAAAATAGTCAGGGCTGACTATAAGAGGAATGGGGGGCAGAGAAGAGAGTGTAGTTACGTAGTTTAGGCTGTAATACACTCCGACACATCAAGCAGCTGTATATTAAAGAATTGCTGTTTAAGTGCACTAAGCTTTCGAAAAGACAACACTGAGCGATTAGCAGAGGAATCTAGAGAAGGTTCCATGATAAAATTAAGGTCACCGCCCAAGATGATCTCGTCTTCAGCAAAGTCAGCAAGTAGCGTCAGGAGATGGGTAGCTGATGAGAGCTGGGCAGGTAAAGGTTGGCAAGAGTGAATAGTCTACTCCAGAGGGACAACCTCAAAAAAGGTATCTGCCCAGAGGATCAACCTGGAGGTCAAGAAATTTGCAGGAAGTGTTTTGTGGATCACTATGGAGATGCCCGTCGACTTACTTTCTGGGATTGGACTACGATTCCTGCTAGAGTAGTATCGGTTGTGGCAGGCAGAGACATGACCACTAAGAAAGTGGGTTTCCTGAAACAGTACATCAACTTTAGCTTTATGCATGTAGTATAAAAGCTAGACCCCTCTTGGCAGGACTATTCAATTCCCTAGCATTAAATGTACAAAAAGTATGAGGATTGACAGAGGTCCGAGGTGGAGCCAGGGCGGCGGGGAGGGTGGGAAAGGGAAGTAGAGGAAGAAAGAACAGAGCAGAAGTGAGAGAAGAGATGGGGATTGGGGCAGGAAAAGAGGAAACGGAAAGCAAGGTAGGTAAGGAACAGAGATAAAGGAAGTATGGGAAAAGGGGGGAAGTGGATACAAAAAAAGGGGGGATAAAAAAACCTAATAAATGGAAAATGGAGGACTAGCTACAGCTAGAATTACCCAGTCAAACCAGCAGACCAGGAAGGCCTATGTGGGGGAATGTGGTAAAAAATGGGGGTGCAAATGAGATGCAGCAAGGCCCGTAGAAGAAAAGTGGCGGTGAGAGAAAAATAAACAAAATCGAGGCCATGAAAGGCTGTGTGCTATCACGGCAACCATCCCACACATAACAAGTAAAATCAAGGAACAGTAGCATACATATGTATAAACAGTCGTCTGAGACAGAAAGGAGCAATGTGATGTTACCTATCCTGGATAGGGAGGAGAGATACAATCGCTGAAGGCTATAGGGCAAAGAAGCGCTACTGCCCTGTTGAATAAGTCTGGTCACAACATAAGATAATTATAGTGGCTAACTCTCACATGTGGGCATAAAAGAGAAAATTAAAATGACTCACTGTTAGAAGTTTGGTATTTGACCAGAGGGTGGCATTGTTCTGCCGGGGTGGGGGGGTTCGTGGGTCAGAAGACCATGTTATACAAAAGAAACAGTCTGTATAGGGCAAAGGTGCATTTCGGCAACATTATCTAGGGCATGAAAATAGGACACTAAAAATCAAAAGCCAATAAGTTCATGAGATAAGAAAAGGTTATATTCAACCTCACCCCTGTCCCAATACAGGCAATTTGAGGCCAGGTTATCAAGAAGTTGTCTTTCATGGCATCTCAGCGGTGGGGGAGACACTTGATGTCTTTAGTGCAGAAAGCTGTCGTGACAGGAGAGCGAAACACAAGTGGATATGTCAGCATTCCAGGGAAGAAGAAGGAAAGGCATCATAGGTGTTGCTAGAAGCCTGGGACAGTGTTCTGCAATATCTTTGGGGTCTCGGAGGTCCCGGGGTTGGGGTTCCCTCAGAGAAAGGCAAGGTCAGCCAGTTTGGCACACTGAGTGGCTCCACCACCAAAAAATTAAAGTAGGTAGTTGAGCTGGAGATCGTAGGATGAATGGAGCAGTATCCTTTTTGATGAGGACACTGAACGGGTGACTCCACCTGTGAGTGGCTCCGGCCTGATGAATAAGGTTCAATAACAGCCTAACCGCTCTGCGCTTTGCCAGCGTGTGGTGGGACAGGTCAGGGAGTAGATGGATAGAGGCCCCATACAAGTCTTCGGGGCCTCTCCTCCATGCTTGGTGCATGATTTCCTCCTATACATTGTAAAACTGTACGCGGCACAGCACATCATGAAGGAAGTTTAGTTACTCAGGCTGTAGGGAAGTTACACGGTGTACCCAGTCTAGTTCGATATGGTCAGTCAGAAGTTTATCCAAGACCGTGTTGAGGATTGCGGTAACCGTGGCATGGAAATGGGGACCCTGGGTGGCCTCAGGGATTCCCCACAACCGATTGTTGTTGCGGCGGCTGCAGTTCTCACCGTCCTCCACACTAAGTTGCAGATGCTGGAAGAGAGTAGCGTGGGCCTCTCTCAAATCCTCCAGGCCCTGGATGCAGGCCTCATGAGCTGCCAAAGCGAGGTCAGCATCCTCGGAGTCAGAACTAGCAACCCACTGTCTAAGTTTCTCCACTTTACCTTTGATGGCCACCTCCAGTCTGAATGCCCAGGAATCAAAATCAGAGTGGATGGCCAAAAGCAGATCACACACGACTCCTCTGGCGTCTGTGTCCAGACCTGGCGGGTTAGCAGCAGAGGAAGAGGCAACTGACTCGGCAGGAGAGAACGGGGGGATCAAACACCGGCGACTGAATAGGTGAGTCTGGGAGCTTGAGTTTCTGCAATCTGATTGGTTGTTTGATGGCCAAGGCAGGGTCTGAGGCAGGCCTGTGCTTAGTGGCCGATTTAGGTGGCGCCATATTGGGAGTGCTGCCGTGTGGCTGGCGAACGAAATAGTGGGCGATGCCACCAGAGATGGTGGAAACAGTAGTGGTGGGGATCACAGAGGCTTTCATGGTGGACATAGGCAGAAAACACTGCAAGTGGAGCTGTAAAGTCTGCTGGAAGAGCCACAAGGCTGCAGAGCTCAAGTGCGCCCTTACTCCGCCATGTTCGACCACGCCCTCACTTAAGTGTATTTTATACTAAAATTATGGGTTTGATAAACAATTGCGCTAATATCATGCAACATAAAAGTTTGCAACTGCCACTATTCTATTCTACAGGTTCTCTGCTTTAATGGTATATATAGTTCTGGCCAGTTTTAAGTGATTCTCAGACCTAAATTGTGGATTTTAACAAGCATGCAAAAAATGCAAAAACAGCTCTGGCAGCAAAACGTGATTTTAACGTGAAACAACAGGGTAAAAAAGTCTCTATTTCATTGTGATTGGCCCAGAGAAGTTATATGTAATGCTTTGACAACTATATCTGGAGGGTGACTGGGGATGCTAACATTTTTTATTCATGAACGGTACCACTTTCAGCCATGGGCTTCCTCTTCTAAAACTGGCAGCTCCAGTTAGTGTACAGTAAAGAAGAGAGCCATTCACTACATCACTACACCTTTAATAGCAATGGATCTAATCCCTGCCCTACATTAATTCCATCTTTAAATGTATTTAAGACATAGAAAGTAGACCCTTTCCATAGCATATGGTACACTAAAATGTATCAGATGTCCTCCTGTTTATTTTGATTAAACATTAGGGGCCAATTTACACCTTTCCGGTCATTGCCTTGCATTATTGTGTGTTTTTTGTGTTAGCATGTTGTTGTACCATTCACTTTGAATGATACCCCAATGCACGGCCCCAACACCGATGCTGGAGCACACCGTAATGCACAGAAATATCATGCATGTGGTGTGCTGTGTTGTCAAAAATGGTGCATGTCCTTTTTTGTACATTTTGGTGCATTATCAGCCCATTCATTTGAATAAAAAACGAATGCATCTAACACATCTAAGGACTGGTAAGCTACACTTTATTACATTTACAATGTATTTGTGCTTGGGTTTGGATATGCTTTACATTCCAGTTATAATTCTTGTGTCTATGTTTTTTTTATAAAAAACAACTGGATGTTCACCTCAAATTAAAAAATCTCAGCAATGTCATCATTTTTTAATCCTGGTCTTGAATGCTCTTACCATGTCCTCCTATGCTTTATTTAGCATTGCTCGTGAGCATTAAACAGTCATGTTATATCATGGTGACTGATCAAATGAACACACTACCCAGATTCCTCCCACTCTCATCATTTAATTAAAATAATGTAGCTGACATTCCATCCACCTGTCACATGGAGTCAGTGTGACTTTCCAGCAACGTTGCAGAATCTAGAAATGTATTCTGCTCGCAATCAGTCGAGTCTTTTACTGGTTTCATTTCTTTTATATGCAGCCTACCATTATAACAAGCTAATGGTGAGGCTGTTCCATTATTAACAGAATGCAACATTTTATTTTCATATTTATTCCCTTTAAAGATCAGTATCAAAAAAAGAATTAATGAGACATGAAAAGCTTCCTGAACACAGAAAAAGGCAAAATCAATTAATTGCTGTCTTGCGTCAATCAAAAATTAATTATACATGGAACATTTTGTTATGCCATTGCATTGTATTTACCAATTATTTCTCTATTCAACAACAGCCTCGGAAGACTCGAGGAGACATTTATACCCACGCTGTGCTGTACCATCATGACATTTTCTGAAAGGTTTAGCACTTTTCCCTTGTAATACACACTTTCAAGAGCTCTACTCTCCTGGCTAGGTTAAATTTTGCTCTTTTCACAAATTAGTTCCCAAAAGTTAAGAAGGAAAAGTGATAATGACAGAGAACAGGGGAGGAGGGCAGGAGCCATGAAGGAACAGTGATATAGATGTGTGTCGCTGAGTAAAAAATAGAGACAGAAAGAGAGATGGAGTGCTTCAATTATTTAACACTTATTTTGGATTTAAGTGTTAGGAGCCAGTAAATATTTCTAGTTGCATTATTAAACTACAATGGAAGACAAACAGCTTGACCGCACAAGCTGCCACTACTTATATTATAATGGCCTTTCTGTTTACTGCCTGTAGTGCTTGTAATCCAGCTCTTCATTTTTTAAAAGGAAAATCCCACATATTATGTTAATCAAAAACCTATTTAACGAGAGACAACCATGAGCACACTGAGGGAAGGAATTTGCATTGCAATACTAGGTATGGTCAGTGCTGTATTTAGGTTTTGTGCGGCCCTAGGCAAGACTACACTCGGGAACCCCCTCCCCCCCCCCCACCCCCCCCATCTAAATTTGCCCATCACTTCTTGTATAACACATTTTGCGTAACCTGTCAGTTGCTGGATACAGCGTACACAGTGTATCCAGCTTCTGACAGGTTGCGTTAGTAGCATAGCAGGGAAGCCGGGGTCCCAGGTGGGCTGTAAAGGATCTCTTGTGACCCTGCATAGCCTGCCACAGACTCCAAATAGCCCAGCATAGACCCTGCATAGCCCACCTGAGACCTTGTAGAGCCCGACACAGAACCCACATAGCCCACGATAAACCCTGCATAGCCTCCCACAGACCCAACACAGCCCACCATAGACCCCGCATAGCCTACCACAGACCCTGCATAACCTACCATAGATCCTGCACACAGCCCACCTGAGATCTTGTAGAGCCCATCTGAGACCTTGCAGAGTCCACCAGAGACCCCGCATAGCCCACCACAGCCCACCACAGACCCCACATAACCTATCTCAGACCTTGCAGAGCCCCCACAGACCCCGCATAGCCCCCCATAGACCCCGCATAGCCCACCACAGACCCTGCAGAGCCCACCTGGGACTCTCAGGTGGGCTGTGCAGGATCTATCATGGTCTGCGCAGGGTCCCTTTCCCTGCACACATGCGCTTCCCCACTTAACTGGCACCACCCCAGCCAGCCTCCGGGTCATCCTTCCATGAGATGCTGGAGTATGGGCAGCTCCGAACTGCCCGCAGCTCTGCTGGCCGGGAGGCATCTCACTTGGCCCCAGCCCAGCCCGACATCCAGTCCCACCTTGGCCCCTCCTCCTTTACCCCGCCTCCAGTCCTGCCTCCCTCTCCACCCGGCAGCTCTCTCAGATAAATTAGGTGGTCGCGAGACCCACATTTGCCTGATTAGGCATCTGAGGCTGCCTGATTGTGTGCGGCCCGGCTCTCCACACCTATTTGGGGGGTGGCTTTTTGCTGCCCCCCCCTGCAAAGTGCCACCCAAGGCAAACGCCTTGTTTGCCTTGCAGTGGATACGCCCCTGGGTATGGTTGAATTGCATTGAACAGTGTGAGTTGCTTGAAGTGGGACGTCAAATAAAATCTGAGCCTACTTGCCGTATACAATGCACACATACTGTATGCAGCAGTATTTGTTCCCTCAAAATGCTCAACCATTTGAGTCCATTTAATTACTGTGCCACAAGCCAGAGTCTCACAGACATGCATAAACCTCAACACAAAGGATCATTAATAAATACATAAACTCTTCCATTTCACATATTTTTGTGCACACACTACCAGCATAGAGCTCACACTTTGTCTGAGCCTATCTTAAAGAACAACTCTAAAATAGTTGGAGACTACTTAAAAAACAGCAACTATGGATATAATCATAATTTTAGTCAAGAATATGTAATGGATAGCACAGCTTACTATATACATCAGTCAGGAATATGTAATGTAAACTATAGGTTACAGAGTCCAGTGCTCAAGAGTATGCAATACACAGGTTAACTAGTGCAGCTTTGTAATACAGTTGTTTTACATGCAGTTCTTATATACTGTATTAATATAATACAGTATACAATAGTACAGTATTTATTAAGATGTTCTGTATAATAGAATAGAAAGCACGTAGAAGCAGACTACTGAAGAACAGGTAAGGAAATCACATGCAGCACAGCTGTGGTTTTGACAGCAGAGTCTATTAAAGTTTTGTTGGTATCTGTAGGATTGGAACTTCTCCATTCAATAATAAAGCTTGTCAGTTGGAGGAAACGTTAAAAATAAGAGCAATGCTTACTATACAATTATGATATGCATTTGTTATGTAAATATGTGCTGCAATTTTTCTATTAATAGAGTTTATCTGTGCAATACAGTTCTCCATCTACTTAGTTCTGGCCTTTCAACAACAGTTATATTTATAATTATGTCTGCTCAGCTTTTGTGGTGACTTTGGTACAAACGTATAATTCCCTGCTCAACACATACTATGCAGTAAACCTGTGTTTTAACTACTTGCTGCCCAGAGCAATTTCTTACATTTGCACACACATTATAAAATCAGATTTTTGGCTAGAAAACAGCTTCAGACCCCCAAACAATTATATATTTTCTGAAAGCTGAGGCCCTGGAGAATAAAAAAAATGCTAGTTGCAATTTTTTATGTTGCACTGTATTTGCGCAAATGTTTATCAAACAAGTATTTTTACGATAAAATAGTTTTATATTAGAATATAATTGGATCTGTCGATCAACCTAAACAGGTTCACATCTACGGTCGGGCCATATGGGACGCGTTGACAATGCCGGCAAAACCTGCTGGGTATCATACTTTGCGTATAACGCAACTCTGTTAAAAATGATCCTGGTTATACACCTACTTGTATGTTTTATATGTCTTGCTTATGAGATCGAAACATAGGAATATAACTGGATCTACCTCTCGACCCAACCTGGTTCACATCCGTGGCCGGGCCATATAAGACACATTGCTCCCGCCTGCAAAACCTGTTAGGTTTCCTTACGTATTTACAATGCAACCCTGTTAAACGTGATCCTGTTTATACATATACTTGTATGTATGTATGTTTTCTTATGTGTCTTGATTACGAGATTGAAAAACCCAATAAAACTTTATTATTTAAAAAAAAAAAATACCCTAAAATGAAATTTAGTGCACAGAAATAATATAATACCCAATTTTTTGGTAAAAAAAAAGAAGATGGGGGTCACGCCGGGTAAATAGATACCAAACATGTCAAGCGTTAAAGTTGCGTGCATCCGTGAAACTTAAAAAAACTACAACAACCCAAATTTCCCATAGGCGATGCTTTAAACTATTTAACGGCTCATTGGTTTAGTGTTAACAGTGAATGATGGGCCTAGAATTATTCCTCCCACTCCAACGCTCATGATGATATGTAACATGTGTGACACAATTTTTCGTTTTTGCATGTAGGTGCATCCAACGTGTGTTTGCATTGCATGTGCCAGCAC
>NW_017306486.1:1554844-1568123 GCF_000935625.1 Nanorana parkeri
TTTTTTTTTTTTTACATTCAACTGTATTGCTATCACATAGGGGGCTAACAAGCCCCCTAAGTAATATCAAATATAATGTGACAGGTCCTCTTTATGGAGACATTATACGTCTTTCAGACCCCTAATGTCACCCAGGGACCCCAAAGAAGCTAATGAAGCAGAGATCTGCTTCACCAGCCTCTTCTTCTGGCTCTAGGAGCCAAAGAATGTGCCCAGTGACACCGGAAGTAATGTAATGCACCCTCCCTCCGATCTGTCAGGTGAGACCCACCATGCCGGTCCCTGGCTCAAACGGGGGACAGTGGAGCTGGGAAGCCAACAGTGGCACCGGAGGGACACATGCCGCAGCATCATACAAGCGACCAGGCACCTGTACAGATGTATTTTTGTACATTTACGTGACACCGCTGGAATTGGATAAGGAATTGCTAAAATAGACTAGGTTACATAAAACAAAGGAATTAAGCCAGGTTATAACTAGACCATTAATCCTCATTTTTAAGGACTCCTTAATGACTGGTAGGATCCCCAGTGATTGGTGGAGGACTACGGTAGTCCCAATATTCAAAAAGGGGGCTAGGTGCCAACCTGGGAACTATAGGCCGGTCAGTCTAACATCGGTAGTTTGTAAAATTCTAGAGGGCATAATAAAGGATTATCTGGTAGAATTTGTTCAGGAAAATGGGATAGTTAATGACAATCAGCATGGGTTCAGGAAAGATCGTTCCTGCCTAACTAACTTGCTAACTTTTTATGAGGGGGTAAGTAGAGATATGGATAGGTCTGGAACTCACTGCCACAGGCGGTGATTTCAGCAAAGAATGTGGAATTGTTCAAGAAACTTTTGGACAATTTCTTAAGGGACCGTAATATACAGGGGTACAGGTACTCCTAGAATGAGATCCTAATAGGTTGGACTTGATGGACTGATGTCTTTATTCAACCTCAAATACTATGTAACTATGTAACTATGAACCCAAACATCTCTTTTACATCAGATGGCATACACACGTGTGCTGTGCACTGGAATAAATGCAGTAGGAATTTAATTCAGGTTTGGGTCGAAATTGAATTTGACCCAAACCCAAGCTGTTAGTATTTTCAGTGAGTGGGTGAATTTAACGGCCAGATTTGTCCTGCCAAACTTCTGGCTGCTGTAGCCAGAAGTAATTAATTTAGTGGTGGTATTACTATCTCAATCAAATTACTGCTACCAGGCTGTCTGCTGGCCTATTTCAATTTGTAAAGAAGCCAGCAGAGATCCCAGGTGATGTAATTAACCAAATATGGACATGCCTATGTAGCTGTCTTTTACAATGGAGGAGCACTGTAGTGGCTCATCAGGGCATCATTGACTGTATAGATCGATATCACTGGATGATGTAATGTTGAGGGTATGCAGCCTGGTATGGTTCAGGGGGACACAGGCTTGCTGCCCCATCCTTTCCTGACCTGCCTGGATAAGGGTCTGGTATAGAATTTTAGAGTGACCCCACACTTTTGTTTTTGGCTGGGGCTCCTCCTTAAAGATCCATACCAGACCCTCATTAAGAATAAGGGTCTGGTTAGGATTTTGTGGGGACCCAATACAGTTTTTTTGGGGGGGTTTCCTGGGGTCACCCTCTATATCCATACCACACCATTATTAAGTTGTTTGGCGGCAAGGCATCAGGGTAGTAGGACATCGTAATTGATGATGGATCTATATTACATTGCTGGATGGAGTTTTATGATGTTTGGTAATTATTTAAATGTTTTAAATAAAGGACTATGTCGCAGTGTGCATGCCTTTTATTTGCTTTTGACCATTTTTGTGGAATGAGTAATGAGGTGTATTAATGCAACACACCTTCATTCCCCTGAGGGGGGGGGGGCAGATATCTGGGGGCCTGCTTGCTATAAAGGGGGCTTCCAGATTTTGGTAAGTTCCCGCCCCCACAAATACCCACATGTTCTTGGGTGACCAGATGGAGGCTGCTGGCTGGCTCTCTTTTCTAGTCATCCAGCCTCCATACCAGGGAAGGTATGAATTTTAAGTGAACCCATCCACATTTCTTTTTTTTTATATTTCACATTTCAGCTTTTCACATTTAAAGCATCTCGAAGTGTGCTTTTAAATAATGTTTAATGTTTTCCTTTAAGCCACATGGAAAGACCCTCCCCCCACTGAACAGTATTTTTTTTTTTCTAATTACAAGGTATACCTATTAGACCTTAATAAGGTTTGGTGCTATGTTCAGGGTTCATTGACTTTTCGCTGGATTCACTGAACCTCCAGCAAACTGAACTTTGCTTATCCTTACTGGCCATTCACTTAATATTGAACTTGCACAGTAGGAAATTGAACTCAATTGCACTGTACCTATAATGAAATGTATTTGGGGTGGGGTTGCTCAGGTTGGCTCTTCAGTAACTGGTAACTTCTAGCAGTATTACCACTAACGTTATTAGTAAAAAAAAAAAAAGAAGAGGAAGAAGAGGGATATGTCTTTATTGCCACCGTTCTTTCTACACATGGCCAGCCACTGTTCATCTTTTTCTTGCAAAGAACTTGCCTGGATTGCTTTTAATTAGGGTTTTCTTGTGGTTTTCAGCACATGCAGAGTAACATTTAAACAAATGCTCTGTTAACTCATTTAAATGGTTAGATGAAATAACACCATTATAGAAAGAACTCAAATTTTATAATTAATTTCTATGGACATTAATTTACTTTCATGATGTCCTCTTTTTTGTCCTCCTCCTCTCTATTAGAGCTGATCTGGTCTAGACCATGAATGGTGTGATAGTATTTCTTTTCTTATGCTATGTATGTTGTGCTGTCGGTCGCAAAGGCAAGGTTCCCTTAATAGACGGGACATAGACATTTTTCAGTGTGTTATACTTTTGACTGCATATTTACTGCACTCTCAGTGCCAGGAAAGTAGGTAATAATGATATAGTTAGTGACAACTGTATTTTACTCTTCAGTAACAGTTATTCTTAAAAACTGAAACATCCTGAATACTGGTCCAATTTACATAGTCTGCCTACAGGTTAATGTGTGACTTAACTTTTGGTGTTCATATAAATTTAAATACTATATTAAATAGAGTATTCTATCAATGCATGGCATACTAGCTACAGGGTGGAGTCTCCAGCTTCAAGCTGATCCCACTGGATTGCTTGGATCATGATTGGATGCAATATCAACTCTTTTAGGGCTAATCACTTAGAAGCCAAAAGGATCTAGCCGTAGCTTTGACTGATCCTTCGGCTCACTTCCTCTGGCTCCACCTAGTTGTTGTCATTTAATGACAGCCCAGTGTCCTCGAATAACCTGAGGATGCTGGTCTGTCAGTGAAGGACAACAACTGGGCGTCACCAGTCGTGTCATCACAGCTGGCTTCGGCCAGTTGTTGTCATTTGCGGGGAAAACAGTCTGTTTCGGCAGAGCGTTCTCCCCGCTTTGGCTGTGACTACGGCTCAGCCGCGCCTAAGCATTTGCGCTCGGCTGAGACGTTTGCCTGCCTTCAGTTGCTGTACGGGTTATTATGAATGGCTCGTACAGCAGCTGTTCGGTTCTACTGAACCAAAGGGCTCCGGCAGTTGAAGTGAGCCAAAGGATCAGCCGAAGCTACTTAGTAATAGTGTTTACATTCTTTATCATTCCACATATTTCTTTTTTCCTGCCTGTTGTATCCAGGTAAACTGAAATTATTTATGATAAAAAAAGACTTAATTATCTTTTTTCATAATGTTAAAAAAATAAAGTTTACTAGCCTGAGACAGAATGATTCCAGGACAGATGTTGAATTGATTATGTTTATGGGTTCTGTACTACAGAAAACGCAAAGGAAAAGTTTATACAGTCTGTAATATATAACCATTGCCATCTGGAGGATAGAAACTTCTCAGTGACCTTAAGTTGTTTCAGTATGACTTACACCATGGGGTTATGTGAGTGCTGTCACCTGCTGCAATTCTGTGCTGTACGTTCTGAATGCAAAGTGCTTCATTAGCTAAGACAGGCCTCTAGTTAATATTTTCTATTTGAATAATCCAAATTATTTAAAATACATTTATGACAAAAATGCAATGGGAGCAGAAGCATATACAATGCTCCATAACGGGATAACATCAGCCTTGCAATTGCATATGTTTCTGTTCCCATCTATTTGTTTTGTGTGTCATGAATTTAGTGCACTTATCTGTTACCCTTATGAAGATCCTTGTGTCCAAACTGTGCTGCTCCACGCTTTTTTGACAGTTGACGCGCAGCTCTCAGTATCTATAAAAGGAGAGCAGAGAGACCATGAGGAGCAGTTTGAAGAAGAAGCCTTTTAAGCAGCTTTCTAATGTTTTCCTTGATTCTGGCAGGCCATTCTTAATGCCAATAGTATTTAATGCAAAGATGAAAAAGCAGGAGTATAGCATTTATCCCACAGCCACTCAAAGAACATCTGTTCAGATTTAGAAATGCTTGAATAAACAATTTGTTGTGATACAAATAATTCTAACAAAATGTATTTACATTTTTGTCCATATCTTATATACAATTAAAAACACATTCAGCACCAATTTATAAGTGTGATATCATTCATTTGACAGCTTAAATATTTGGTTGATGTTGTTTAAAGTGAAATGTTTCATAGATTATGTACACTAAATTATTTACATGTTCTAAACAAGCAGTAAAATCATGTTAAAACAAGCCCTCGATCACCTCTGTAGCTTTAGGCGTTGTCGAGAAATAAGTCTGGGGCACAGGTGTAGTTTAATGTTCATCCCCAGGATCACAGTAGAAGGGGATTTATCAAAACTGGAGCAGACAGAATCTGAAACAGTTGCCCATAATAACAATTCAGATACTCTTTTCCATTTGTTTCGTTAAGCTTTGAACATGAAAGATAGAAGCTGTTTATGGTTTCCAGAAATCTAGTGTATTGCGTACCTATTTTCAAAGTATATTTCTTTTGTAGCTGCTTCTTCAAGCTTCCTCAATCTGTTTTGAAAGTCCACTTGCACATAGTGGGCATACCAGAACTTACTGTTGACACCCTTTCCTATCTCTCAGGCCTGTTCTCCTCAACAGCTGGCTAGAGATCCTGCAGAATTGGACACTTCCAGGTGTACTGTTAGGAAAATCAAGCACATCAATCAAATCACAGCCATGCCTGACATGAAGGTGAAGCTCAAGGCTTTGCCCAGAGATATGTGCGTAGACATGGCTCATGGCAAAGAGCTACATTGGCCTGTAATATGCGTAGGAATGCTTTGGCTAATTTGCACGCTCATGAGCGAGAATGAGCATGTACTTGGCACCTAGTATCCAATTTAAACCTGAGTACCAGTGAGGATAGTTGCTGAGTGGTCATCAGCTCCTGACTCTTGTGACCTGACCTGTGTGTTTCCTCCCCCTGTTTTGACCTGGCTTGCCTGATATTGCGATATCCTGATTCCTGGCTATTGACCCCGACTTGTACCCTGACTACACTCTCTGTTTACCGCCTTTGTACCTCTGCTGTCTGGCTCTTTCTGACCTTGGACCATACCCAAACTTGGTTTCTTGCCCTCTCCCTGTGTACCTCTGCCAGCTGACTGTGTCTGGCATCCCAGTATTCAGGCTGCCCAGCTGATGATGGTTCTGGTCTCTGGTGCTCTCCAGTTTCAAGATGGACTGCTGACTTCTTGCTGCATCCAGATCAGCTGTAGGCACCTGTGCCATTCCGTGTCCTGCATACTCTATTCTAACTCCAGGGGGTGCCGGGCAGAAGGTGAAGGGGATGCCCTCACATCACTTGTCCTACGCCAGGCATTTAATGAGTAGCCTGGTTCCCTGCCACTTCCTGTTGTTAGACCCACGGGCCCTCTTCATTACTATTGTGTACCATACTAACAAAGGGGCTAGTGGGAGGAACAACTTATTAAAACAAAAGGGAGAACTGATGTGACTTTCATTCTTCCTGGCTAAAGTGATAATCAGGTTATTTTTCTATGACGTTTTATTCAAGCATTACCACAATAATATGCTCTCTATATATATATACAGTACTAGATACAGTGTATGTGGGTGACTATAACCAGTTTATCATTTGGAGGAAGAAGGAATCTAGCGTTAAAATGCAATAATTTCTTAAAATGTCTCTTGCAAGCCATTAATCCTCACCAGAGCAATACATAATGAAACACTAATAAGTCTTTGTAAGGAGCTATTGCTGATTCAATAAAACACTGCCTGATTTAATGGCAAAAACATAGACTATTTGTAAGTAAGGTTTATTTTCCTTTAATTGGGCAGTAAAACATGCTGGATTTCTGTAGGCATACAAAACTCTCTGTATTTGTTTATCTATTATTTACATTAACTTTATAGATGTGGACCTGATATTATATTATGATGAGCTACACAATAAATCTTTTTACAAAACAAAACAAATACCAGCAGCAACTCTGTGAATAGTGCATTAAAACAGTGAGTAAGTAAAGCATGTTTTATGCTATGCAATGCAAAGATTATTATAGAGAAACAGAAAATATTGAGCTTTCTATTTCTTGGGTAAGGTGCTAGACAAGAGTCTTGTTGCAATATCTCTAAAGCTTGAACAGGCTTACAATTTTTTGCTTTGGCTAAATATAAATAATACCTTGTAAACCAGTAATACCTTGGTTTACAAGTAACTTGGTTTGAGAGTGTTTTGCAAGACAAGCAAACATTTCTGAAAACATTTGCCTTGATATACAAGCAATGTCTTGCAATAAGAGCAAAATTTTGTAGAAAAGCACCACCCGAATAAGGCTGTAGCAGTGCGAGCGATGAGTCTTTTTAACGACAATGCAATGTCCCATTGGATAGATTCCTTGTTAAGGTTTCACAAAATGAAAAAGATTCCATTGAGTCAAGAGATAGCAGTGATTCTGTTAGTGATAGTGAAAGTCGTCCTGCACTATAATCCTCCTCTCTCTTGTCCCCCTCACACCAGCCACAAAGGTACCGGTAATTGGTTTATTTTTCTTTATATTGTGTACAGTATTATATTACAGTACAGTATTGTAATTATTTTTATATGAATATTTTTGGGTTGGGGAACAAATCATCTGAGTTTCCATTATTTCCTATGGGGAAATTCGCTTTGATATACAAGCGCTTTGGATTACAAGCATGCTTCCGGAACAAATTATGCTCGTAAACCTAGGTATCACTGTATGTATTTTTTAATGAATACATCAGGAGCATATGGTTGTGATCAAAAGTTTACATACTCCTGCCAGAATTTGTAACATTTTAGCCATTTTTGCTTACAGGAGCGGATATGCCAAACAGCACCTTGAGAAACCTCAAAGCTTCTAGAACAAAATCGATTAGCGTGATGAGACCAAAATGAAATGTTATGGTCACAACTGACCACTGAGTTGGGAGAGAAGTCAACAAGGCCTATAAAGGGAAGGGCGCTATCCAGACTGGAAAGTGAAGAGGTGGATCTCTGCTGTTTTAGAGAGGTGTGAGCTACAATGATACATGGAATCTAGTCAAAGCTGATCGCAAGAATAATATAGCATATTTTCATCACCTTGGAAGCTGCACATGGGATGCAAGTGGACTTTCCTGCATGACAATATTTCAAAACATAAGGCCAAGTCAGTTGCTGCAGCAGATAAAAGTGAAGGCTCTGGATTAGCCATTGAGCCACTTTGTGTAGATCTCAAACATGTAGTTCATGCTAGACAACCAAATAGTTTACAAGACCCAGAGGCTTTTAGTAAAGAAGAATGAGCAACGTTACCCCATGAGAAAATAAAGGGCCTTATTTACAACTATCACAAAAAATGCAACCCATCAACAATACTAAAGGGAGCAATGCAGAATATTACGAGCTAAGGGTATACACACATTTGAACAGGACCATTGTAATATTTTTTTTATTGCACATCATGTGTTATTCTGTGAGGTTTACTAGTTTTAAGTGATTAGACCAAACACATTTTTAATTTTTTGATGGGCTTTAGTTTTCCTTAAGAAAATGGGAACATTTTACAGCTGTAACTATAAATCATGGAACCTCATAGATAAATGTTGATGTTTCCACCTGTACTGCTCACTGCCCAATTGCTGCAGGGTTACATAGTTAGTCAGGTTGAAAAAAAGACACAAGTCCATTGAGTTCAACCTATAGAGGTAAATTGGTTGTTTTTTTTTTAATTGTATAACTAGTTGGAGAGAGGTGTGCAGACAAATTGTGATATAAAAAAATGCTCAGAATTAGAAGAGGGCTTTTTTTAATCAATCTTTAATTATAGTGGAAAAGATTGTAAAGCATAAGGGTGACTTTATTTACTGTTGCAGAAAATGTGATCTCCCCTGTCTGATCTTTTGTTCAGCACTGACAATATAACCATATCTTTACTGAAGAGGGTTTAGTGTGTGATGGGTCACGTGCAGCCAATCACATACAGGGTTATTCACAAAAGGGTGAAGAGTTTGGGGAAGGCAGGAGAAGTATACAAAGTAGTCCGAAATAGCTGATTTGGACAAAATCTCCAATTTAGCTAAATTTCCACTTCAGCTATGTTGCCTAGATTGTTCACTTATCCTGCCTTTTCTAGACTCTTCACTGTGTTGTGAATAATCCTGATAATTTTTTTCATGTGTCAGGATGTCCTGAATGACTGCACATTATGATGGTAGATTAGCTCTACAACACCTGCAGATCACTTCTCTGTTCAAGTAAAAGCCAAATTGTGTGTGTCCAGCACTGGGTTCCCCTAAAAAAAGCTGGTTTATAGGGACCTGTATAGGTTGACATGTGAGTAATCCGGCATTGTTCAGGCAGGGATGATTATTGGGAGGCTTAGCATGAACACAAATACCCCTTGGAATCTGCACTCTTACAGGACTGGTTTTCTCAGTTAAAAAAGTAAGAAAATAAAGAGATGGAGAAGCATTCCTAAATGTAAAAAATATGAATAATAATGGAGTTTTTTGGCCAAAATATGACAATCCCTTTTATCTCTTCACTATTTAATAGAGCTCCTCTATATGTTCTGTAATGCACTTACATAAAAGCAAAACTATAAATCAACGTGGCATTTCTTTCTAAAATTTATAACCCTTCATTCTTAAAGCACTAACCGTTCATCAACTCAACCATATTGACTGCTTCACGGATGTTGACCCAAAACCAATATAATGTGACATACAATGTTCAAGCCTGGACATTAATGTTTTCATTGCCTGAAGGTGCCACCTGTGCCTCTTACAAAATTAGGAAAACAAATCTTACCGGAAAAACACATTTCATAAGGCTTTCCATACAGGGGCTTTATATAAAGATACATTTAGGTGAAACATGAATGTTTTGCATTTAACCTCACTTATGGCACTGCCTATTTATTGAGTGGCTCTCTTATTCTGTGGCCGGCTGACCTACTTAATAAATTGCCATGGTTTCTGATATTTTCTGAAATATTCTATAGTCAAGGCTGCTTTGTGCCCTAGGGTCCTGGCAGAAGCCTTTGTAATGCTCAGAGTAGGGTTGCACATAACAAATAAAATGCATAACAATGACTATATGAACTCATATTATTTGCTGTTTAAATTGCCTGCAATTGAGTCTTAAAAACAATTTTGGGACACAAAATTGTACATGTGAAAATATATATTATTATTATTTGCCCACCCCCTCCCACCTCAAAGCAACTGCAATTTGATTTAGTCTTATGATCTAGTCACCCCTTCCAGATAATTCAGCAAGGTCCTAACCTTGTTGTAGACTGTACTTTAGTTGAGCATTAAAACCTGGTATAAAACCCACCCAGCCTTTGACTGGACAATAAATTGCAGCATCACAATGATATACCTCTCTGTTTTCAATAGATGGTTTTACTAGTTGTTACCGCAGTTCTCATATGCTGTACTATACTGTGATTGGTATTTCTGCCACTAGGTGGTAGTATGATTGAGTTAGTGTATTATTCTTATCATGATGTGTTTGTTTACATAGGGAAATGATCAGGGAACTGTCATTTGTGGTGGGTGCAGGTTTTTGTGGCAGCAGATCTAGATTGTCAGTAGGGGCTCATCATGATTGACGTGGATCTACATTGCTGTACAATGTGATTGATGTTGGATTTATATCTGGGGGGCTTTTAAAGGACTTGGTCTTGGTTGGTTTTATTTACTATTTATGTGATTAAGTAACAAGGGGTACTATGTACCCCTTATTCATTCACCTGGGGGATATGGGGGGGGCACTTTATTCGAAAGCCAGCTTCCAGATTCCTAAAATGCCCCCCTTTCCCAGATCACCACACCCTCTTAGGGCATGGCATATGGGGATAAGGCTGCCCACCCTTGCAAGGTACCCTATCAAACTTGGGGACGTGTGGCCTGGTATGGTTGACGCACACTTGCTGTCCCCTCTTTCCTAGCCAGGCTACATGCCTGGATAAGGGTGTTTTACGTATTTTTAGGGAAACAGTACACTTTTTTTGTAAACAATGTGTTCTGTCCCTTAAAAACATGGTACCTTTGTTACTTATTTACAAAACAAATAGAAATAGTGATAGCAAAAGCCCACAAAATTAAAAAAGTCTTTTACAGGAAAAAAAAAACCAATGTTAGTCTAGACACATATCATAGATCCCTACTGCCTTCAGAATGTAAACAAAAGGGGCAGGATGCTGGGTAACATCATTGACCAAATATGAGCATAGCCATATTTGGTCAATGGCATCATCCAGGATCCTCTGCCAACAGTAGCGATGGAGAGCTGTCACTTAGAACATACAGTATTACCACCCCAAAATGAAAGATTCTGTTTGTTGAGAAACAGAAGCTGGTGGGAGCTGTCATTTGATGGATATGGTGTTACTGCCCCAAAATGAAAGGCTCTGTTCACAAACAGAAGCCAGTGGGGGTCTATCAGTTAGAGGCGATAGTGCTACCGCTGCTAAATGACACATCCCCAGACACTGTTTGTAAACACAAAGTATCCCATTTAAAGGAATACAGCATACTGCTGTGTAGTTTTAATGCTATCCTTTGAGCTGGATTAAAAGACCCTCTCACCACTAAACATATTTTTTATTTTATATATTGTTTAAATGTTTTTTGCATTGGTACATGCCCCCATAGTAATGCCTATCTACCTGTGTTCTTTTTTTCACAAACGCTTGCAAATTGGTCTTTGAAAGGGTCTTTTAAAAAAAAAAAAAATTCTGCTCCAATAGACTTTTATGGTTCGCCACTATGTTTGGGCTTAGCAGATTTTTTTTCCTTGGTTCACTGGATCTCCTGCGGGCCAAACTGGTTCGTTCATTCCTACTTAGCAGCAGCTTGCCAACATTCTCTCCTCCTATTACTAGATGAACAACTTTGTGACTTGGCCTCCACATCCCAGTTTGATTGCTGCTATACAGAAGATATTGACATAAAAGGATGATACAAGCTGGCATACCCCAGCTGCAAACAGTTTTGCCAGCTATATGTAAAAAGTACATCTAAAAAAACCTCCATGTTTCGGAACATTTTTTATGTTACACCCAAATTCAGGATCTGATATGAAACATCTGCCACCCCCAACCCCCACTTACCTCTTCTTCTTTTTTTTTTTTTGGCACAGCTGTGCATGGCTCTGCCTACACAACATTGTATCATTCAGTCATAGATCCATTCACAGGATTTGTAAATGGAGAGACCAAAATTATCATCTGCCGCCATGGCACAGGGACTCATAGTTCTTGTTGATAACACCAACTTGTATTGCATTAACACTTCCTCCCGTAACATAACTAAAAGTCTGTACCTCGGTACAGACAGGGGCTGGGAATAAAAGTCTGCAGGAGTCTTAGAATTGCACCCGCGATCCACTGATTGCAGCTACAGTGCTTTGCAGGCTCAAATGCAGAAAATTCATAACTGCACAGATCTCCTTTAATGTGTGTGCATTTATGAATATTTTGTTTTAAGTGGACTATGCCTTTAAGTGGAACTGTATTGAAGTTTGTGTTTTGTTTACAGTTTAGCTTTAAACAGACATTTGTGTTACCACTAATAACAAATCAAATAAATATTGTTTGCACATTCCCACCCACCTACTGTGGACAGGGTCCTTTCTAACTGTGTGAAGCCGATTCATTTGAGCAAAACACAGCCAGCAGTTTGGTTAAATCTCAAAGTAAATTTAACATTCAAAAGAAAATGAACACAAAGGATTGTAGCGGCTCTACAGAAATGCAATTCAACCAGTAATTACAATCTTACAACTTATGCTTAAAATTATTTTTTTATTTGCATAGCTTAGGGAAAGGTTAGGACTCCCACTAGGTTTATAACTTAGTATGTCCTCAAGGAGGTGATCTCCCCTCATTATCAGCTGTGACTTTGGAACAGGAAGTGATGGGAAATCTCTCAAAGGGTAGACAGCAATAAAAACACTTATTTTTAGTAGTATGCAGACAAGTAACCCTCTACTACTCAGAAACCTAAGATGATCACTATGTGATCCAGCTGATTAAAGTGAGTGTCTTCTCCAGACAATCCTTGAACTGGGATGGATTCACCCTCTGCATTGTAGTGCAATGCTTTGCAGTTTCCTTTATTTTTCATAGCTAGAGCCAAATTAATATTTACCAGTGTGGATTGCAGTGTGTTGAATCACGTAGTAATGCGCTGCACTGCATAAGAAGCTTCACACCATTTCCACTTACTTTGCGTTTAGCACGCGTTATACACATTCGAGTTTACCCGAAGCATGTTCCATCATCACCCAGCACACACCAATGCAGAGCGTTAATGTGAACTGGGCCTATCGGAAACAATACATTTCAGCTTGTTATTGCGTTGGGCCTGCATTGAGCAATGTAGCCCCACACAGCTCAACAAACATGGTGTGAATAGGCCATAAATGCAGCTTGCTCTATTTCCACCCAGCAGAAACCAACCAGGTGCATTGTTGTGAACTGGGCCCATTAAAACTATTGTATTTTACTTTGTGGTTGTGTCTGGCCTTCATTTAATAATGCTGAAAATGCAGCATTCCACACACGGGATCAGTTGGTCCTGTGAATCTCTGAGAATGTTTGTTCTGTGTTAATGAATGCACAAAATAAACATTCTGGTATACGTCCATCTTGAATGTCATCTTGTAATACTGCATTATGGTCACTAGATGGAGGTGAGCAGCAAAGGAAATGAATACTTATTTCCTATTTTCCTATTCTTCTTACCTCCATCTAGTGGCTATAATATAACAAAACAGAATGAACATTTACGAAGATTTGTAGAGCAAATGGCCCTACA
>NW_017306486.1:1568173-1598091 GCF_000935625.1 Nanorana parkeri
AGTCCTAGGATGCTTATGGACATACAATACTTTCCAATGTGACTGTAACATCCAACAATAATGAATATGATTATACAAGATTCACATAGTGCCAACAGTTGGCACATCGCTTTTGCAATAAAGGGAAATAGTACACTTACCAAACAATTCAAGACAAGTGGGTAAGAAAGGCCCTTACAATCTAAATCTTACAATCTTCAATGAGCAATGTTTTTTACAGTTAGACTGCATATACAGAAAGTATATGTAAATCCAATCAATAAAATCTGATTTAAACTTTATAATCTTAATGTAATTTTAAAAGTCATTTTCGATCTCTTTAAATCGTCAAACAATACCTGGTGATCCTGCCATAATGACTTATATTCAGGCACTTCCTGTTACAGGGTGATAAGCTCTGTCCCTATTGTGCTCCTCTGTTGTAATCCTATCAAATAGATGTCTGATGTAGAGGAAAAGTTGATGTTTTAATGTACATGTTGTAGGCATGGTCCACTGTTGCCAAGACAGACAGAAGGTAGCATCAGAGATCCCAGGAGATAATTAATCAGCACTAAGATTCAACAAAGAATGAAAAAAAAATGCAGACATTGTTATAATATAAAGAAAAAAAATCCACAACAGATGTCTATAGTACACACTGCAAACTAAATAGCATTCAGTCAGAGTGTACATCTCCTTTAGGTATCCTTTGTATTCATTAAAAATATAAAAATTATGCAGTATTTTAAATAGACACACATTGGTGTTGCTTTTGGATGTATGCCAGTTAAGCCACTAGTACTATACTGCTAGTGGGTGAAGACAAGAACATGGAGACCTCATGGGAACTGAATTCAGGATCCCACTGTTGCACTGCTACATGTACATATCCTGATAACTACCCAATGTGGAAGATGGATTCCCAGCTATCTGATCATTCCCGTATCTTCTCAGAAATGGTGTGCAATACACCTGAAGGCAAGCCATAGCTAATACAGAGGGACAAATTCTCACTACCGAACACCTTGTTAAAGCTATTAATGGGCCCAAGTCAAAAATCTCCTTAGCGCCCACATAAGAACTGCATACAATTTCAAACCTGGCATAGAACCTGGGAGCTACGATCCAGTACAGTGGAATTATTTTCTACATAGGTGTGCTATTGCCCTGATGACAGTAAAAGTGAAGCCTCCCTAAATACGACATGTGATATCTGGGGGACTTAGTACAATGGTAAGTGTGCAGGGATCAGTCCTTAAGCCGTTTTTCACTTTGTTTATCCCAAAGGCAGACAAAGGAAATCCAACAAAAATAGCTTGTTTTCAGTATGTAACAAAATAACAATCGCTTATCTTCAGCATATACTACAAAATAAAATCTCACCAACTTAAGTCTTGCTCGCAGGTACAGCGCCAAAACTTTCAGGGTAATTTTCCCACAGAACAAACAATTCTTAGCATTGTCCAGTATAGCAACTCACCCAGCTTTCCTCCAGCATACGTGTGCCAACTCCCACCCTGGTTCTGTGGCGTTTCCTGTCTTTTCAAGCCACTTTTGCCTTTTGCCTGGCAGTTAACCCTCTGTTACCCCGTAAAGGTCAACCAAATCAAAAGCAGCAGACTCACTGCAATTCCCCCTTTAGCTGCAAGATATATTTACCAGTCGCCTCTGCCCGATGCAAACTCAGTTCAGATCCCCAGGACTGTCTCCCTATGCCCATGAAATAGTGCTAGGCCAATCACCAAGTACCATCACATGCTCCTCCATACCCAGAAATACCAGCAAATGAATGGAGTGAACTATGACTGAACTAACCTTTTGCTCTGCTCTGCATGGGCAAAGCACATATTTTCTTGAAGGGTTACATCCTTTTGGTGGCTCTGTGCACATAAGATTCTTATGAACAGTATCAACATGTTCTTAATAAGAACTGAAGTATTCTGACCACAGCTGATTATATAACATAAAAATATGTAATTGCATTTCTCCATCCCTTTAGATTGTGGCACATGTAAGGCGGCCCTTTGCAAAAGTTTGAGAGGTCCATGGCACATTTGTGTGTGGTATAGGTAGGCATGATTTTTGTGGGAGGGGGGAATTTTCAAAAATTTTAAAATGGAGGTGTCTTCCCAAAATTATAATTTGTTTTGGATCGACTTGCCCTGTAAATGCAGTTTATGTAATACTTAATGTTTGTAGAAAGGGCAATATCTCACATCGGTTATTTGAGCCAGATGAATGCATATTCGCTGTTACTCATGTATAATGGCTTTAAATAAACATTATAAATTGGAGCACAATTATCACACTGGAAGAGAACAAACAGAACTACTCAGATACATTCTTTATCAAGATGACAACTCACATCAGGCCATATGCTCGAGAAATGGAACCTACTGGGCTTTTGCAAACTATGGTGCTCTCTAATATTAAGGGCAAAAGCCGCTAAAATGCGGATATGTCTCCATTAATTCTTGTACTGAGATGCTGTAATTGTCACACAGGAAAGCTGCAGGCTTGGGATGAAGGCATGCTGCACGAACACTGGTGGATTTGTCATTACTGAATCCCTTTGTTTATTTATAATCAGAGTATTTTCTCTGCCTGTAGAGGGTAGCAGAGACTACACAATATCTTTGTGAGGCTGAAGATAGACTGATGAAAATATGTGCTGATTCTCTTTCAGAAAAAAAGGATAATAAAGCAGATGTCACAGAGGAAAATTTAAACAGGTAGAGCAGTGACTGTTCCAAGCATTGCAGCACGATGCAGAGAACTAGCTTGGTATTTTATCTCCTAATCTTTATATGGCTTTTTGCTAAGCATACCATGGCTATTTACAGGAGCCACTTACACCAAATCTTGTTGTAACTTATCATTGGCTTTTTAATATGGTTGTGGATATAATGTGCAATCCATATTGGTGGGTTAATGGTATACGTACCTCAAAGATTTATGTATCTTACATATACTGA
Organism: Nanorana parkeri; assembly: GCF_000935625.1. Lineage (NCBI taxonomy): Eukaryota > Metazoa > Chordata > Amphibia > Anura > Dicroglossidae > Nanorana > Nanorana parkeri. The sequence goes on from NW_017306486.1 coordinate 1,571,131, forward strand.
TTTTGATATTATCTTTCTACAGTTTGAAAGCAATTTCAGGCTGTGAATGTGATGTGCTGTTCTTTTGGTAGAGCGCGATATCCTCTCCTGCCCCTTACAATGTTATACTTCTCCTCTGCTGTTTGGCCACACATTTAAAATGGCCTTGTCAGGATAAAACTGGGACCCAAATGTTACCGGAAGTCTAAGAAGTGTTGACCTGTCATTGCCAAGCCTCACACAATACCTTCCATTTTCTCAGTATGCATTGTGTAAGGTCAGACAGTGACAAGCTATAACAGCTATGTATACATCCATGCAGGCTGCACTGCCCATGGCTCTCAGGGAACTCCTCATACAACAACCATTGAGGTTTAGCTACTTGCAGCATTAAGTCTTTTCAAGGTTTATTATCGCATGGGAGAAGAGTGCAAGGACTTTAACAATGCTAGTCTTGAGGTCTGACAGAGGCAGCAGTGTCTCCCCTAAGTTCACCAAGCACAGATGTAATGGGGCACCATTCCATCAGCCACCCTTGGAACAGGGGCACATCTACATCGGCTATCTATGTAAATAGGGTAACTTCTCCACTGACCACTCATGTAACAGGGACACTCCTGCTTTGACCCCCACATGCAACAACCCAGATATCAAGCAATTGAGCTGCAAGTTTGAAAATGACTTGCTAAACTATTGCAGACTTGCCAAGCTTCACAATTTTGTTGCACAATTACAGCAAGTTTGCATTGCAAGTCTCCAGATCAACGCGCTTTGCAAAAGTGCTGTACACTTGCAAAGCTCTCGCTAAGACCTGCAGGACTCTTGCTGTAGACTTGCCAAGCAAATTTGCTACAAATTCAAAAAGTGTCAACTAGAACTTGTGCTGAAAGTGTTCTGCAAGACTACAACTTGCCAGGAATTTGTGCAGCAAGTTAACAAGAATTACAATTTCACCGAGCCACAAGTTTGTGGCAAGTTATCCTTGCTATCTGGGAAGGACACTTCTTCACTAACCACCCATGTAACAGGAGCACTTCGCCACCACCAATGTAATTGGGGCAATTAACAAAGAGCAACACCTATTCACAAGTTTTAAAAAAAAGCCCCTCTAAGACATTTTATTGCTCACTGGTGTCTGTCATCAACTAAAACTCTATGGCACCTCTGTGGAGACCAGTGGCCCAGCGCTGCAGTTCAGTCCAGCATTGTTGCTGCCTCTCGTCATGACTTCATCATGTAGTGGCAATTTTCCGGGGCCTGAGTAGATCCCATCACTGGAAAAGGCAGTGGGAAGTGTTCACATCATTGGAATAAGGACTCTCCCTCTCTGCAGTTCAGAAGAGAGATAACTCTGAATCCGGCAAGTCATGTGACTGCAGATTCAGTCAAAAGGGGCTTTTATGTAGTATTATTATTATTATTATTCATTTTTACAGAGCGATTAGTTAGAAAAGATTGGGATTAAATAAAATGTTTGTCTGTCTGTTTCTTTTCTGGCCAATATTATTTGTTTCATTCATGATTATTACTGACAAATTATTTTGTCTTATAGAACGTTGGGAGGTGTTAGAATATTGTCAGCTTCAATTATAGAAAGATGTAAGGTAAATCCTATAACAAAAAACAGACTACAGGAGAAGTCTGATAGAGGATCTTGGACTTCCCCATTCTATTCAAAACAAAGACAAAAACATTGCAAGAAATGTCAGTTTAATTCCAATAAATATTCTTGATGATGTGTACTTTATTTTCTTTTAAACTCAGTTGTTTACTTTTTTCTAATATCCGCACCATTCCATAAATCAGACTCCTATGTATATCAATGGCTTCGACACCCTTTTTCCTTACAGTTATCTTGATGAATTAAGCCACAAATGGCCTGAACTGCCCAGAAGAGGGAAACAGAAATGCTGCTAATGCTGCTGCCATAGGCAGTGGCCAATAAGTGCCATTATGATACATATAGCCCTGTTTCCAGAATAAGTTGCACTGTCTTTCATTAAAAATCTCTTTTGTTGTTGGTACTGAAAAAAGGAGGCACTTGGTAACCAGAAAAGAGATTATCAGAATGTCTGCAATATCTGAATGACTAAAATGACTCCAGCTGGCTTACTCTCAAATTATTGAATTGCAGAAGGAAACTGGAGCTCCTAGATCACCACACTTACAGGGAAGGATGTAAAACACAGGAACCCAGTTCTGAGAAGCAGTAGTATGAGCCACTAAGCAGCCCATTACTATCTGTTGTAACACAGAATTGTAAGCATGTTGGTTACATAATATTTAAAGTTTATTTTTCAAATATACACGGAAAGAAAACCTGTCATGCAGGCTGCCATTACTGACCCTTCTATATGTAAGTGCTAGTTACCTGGCTTTTATGCTGATCCCTATGTTTCACTCTTTACACATGTTTCACATCCCTATGTTTCATAGCTGACCCAGAACAAATATGCAGATATGTACTTCTAAGTTTAATCCAACTCTTCTCAGCTACATTGTTCTTGGTCAGTTATTTAGTATGTATTTAGAACAGGGATTCAGCATAAAAACCAGTCAACTGGCATCGTCGTAAGAAGGTTATCAAAGGCAGCTTTAGTTTAAAATTCTTTTGGATTAACAACTTTACCTATAGATATTGTATATCTGTGGGAAGATATGTAAATATAAACTGAGCCTCCTTAAATACCTAAATAACCCCCCTTTTCTCAGTGAAATTTAGTAAGAGAATGGATAGAAAGGCATATGAACAATTCACAAGGAATGTAACAAGTATTTGCAATGACAGTCTCTATTTGACTTTTGATGTTTGTTTTATAGAATACCTAGGAGAGGCCTGGGGGCTCAAGCACATCATTGTTCTCGTTAAGCTATGTTGTCTTAGTTTAGTTGAAGGCAGTGTTACTGTACCATAAATGGAAAGTTACTGTGGCATCCCAGATCCCTTGTAAATATGACCATACTTTTGTTTCAAGGAGAATGATAACTACAGACACAGTTAAAAAAACGATTTTTGTGTAAAATCTTTTTCTCTGTGTTCATTGGAAAACACTGCTCTGCTCTCGGCCACTAAGACTTGGTACATTTCCACATGAAGGAGTAGAGCAGAGCTGTGTCTTCCAATGAATAAAAGAGACAATAGGGTTTTTGGTACTCATCGTTAAATCCTTTTCTCTGTGTTCTTTGGAGTTGCACTATACTCGGGGTTATTGGTCCAGAGCTGTGACCTCCAATAAACACAAGAGAAAAATGGCTCTACTAAAGCCCTTTCCATCACTGAGTTTCAGTAGATTTTTCTAAACCTGTTCTCACATTTTACCCACCTTGCTTTACAGGTAAACTCGCCTTTGTACAGGTAGGTTATTTAGTGTCTCAGCAATTTGAATTGGATATCTGTGTACAAATCCAAAAAGCATGAATTGCTGGTTGGTTTTGAGTACCAGTTTAGGAAAAAAGTGCTGTCTAACCTGTGTATACATGAAAATGCACACACTAAAAAAAAATTGTTTCAACAGAAATAATAGTATAGGATGAAGCAATAAATGTATGGGTGAGAACAGACACCGCAACTATGAAGCTGTTGATCTAGGATTCCCCCTTTTACAGCCATTCAGAAGTCATAAAGAATTACTTTCTTACCTGACTTATGTAACTATTTAGACACAAAAGTAGGATATGTATAGGTATTTAAAGGCATTTTTGTACGTTCTAACATGGGTAATTCATAAGAAAAGTTCATATGTGAATTCATAACATTTTAGAGGTATGAGATGAAAAATCAGCTTTCTTGTATAACCCAAGAGTCTATGGTATATAGGCAATGACCAATAGCAATTGATCACTGCTCAAATCAAACAGCCTACTTACACAAAATTGCTTACCCAATTATTTAATCTGGTTTACAAAACATTATAACTCTATTATAAAATAAGCCACAAAACATCTTCTTTAAGATATATGTAGGTCAGGTAAATCGATTTCTTCCTTAAAAATCTCTGAATACGGTAAATGTTTAGCTTAATAATGTGATACTGTATGTATTCATCATAATAAACATGTAATTGATTCCAGCTGTACTTATTCACTCGACTTAATCTTGTTCACAACACCTGGCCATGGATTTGCATTTTAACTTATTAGAGCTTGAAGAAGATTTTGTTTCTGTAGGGTCTGTTTCACTTGTTTGTGTGTTGCTTTTTTCTCAGTTTTGTTAAATTAGCTTTGTTTTGTTTTTTTTCTCTCTTACCTAAAGAAGAAAATTGTACAACTGCTAGCCTAAGGGCATGAACTTGCAGCCTGTGATATTAGAGAATGGTATCCTGATAACATTAAGTACTGTTTCTTCGGCTTTGTTACAGCAAGGTATGGCTAACTCCAGCCAAAGCCTCCTTAACTGATTCCTGAGAAATTTCACCACCTGTCAGCATGTAGCTACCTGATTCTGAGGAGTATCAAATGCTGACTGACAGCACTATTACCCACAATGATGGCTCCTTCAGAAACATAAGATTAATGTGCAATGTCTGATGCTGAATTATCTCTCCACAGACTCCTCTGTACTTGGCTCTGTTTCCTCTATTTTGTAATGAACTTTCCTTAGTTAGCCTCTGCAAGCCCTTTAAAACATAATTAACCTCTATGTGATAGTCTGAGTTTTGTAAAATTGTTTTTCTTCAACCTGAAAGTATTGCTAAGGTGCCTGTGTAAAGTTAAACAATAATACTTTGTTGTGGATAGTATAATGTCTTATGTTACTAGTAGATTTTATAGGATATTCTTTCTATTTTACAATAAGTAGGGGGAAAAAACTAAGACAAATTAAACCAGCAGCCACAGTAGGCATCTCCCTTCAATCTAAATTAATTCCTTCTGGAGTTCTGATCCTTCTAGATCTCACTTAATTCAGCATTTCACAAACCCTTTTGAAGGGGGCACTGGTTGCCCCATCCACCCACTCACTCACCCACTTAAATTTATTGGATTTTAAGTTCACCAGAACAAAAAATGAAGGGGAATCTCCAAGCAGGCACAGGACAGCAGACAAATATCTGGCAGGGGTACAAAACTTTGCCCATTCTATCCAAAACAAAAACGTTTTGCTTATAGTAACACTTTAATGAGCATAAAGGTATGATTGGATTTTTACTATGAATTATGAAATAATGCTTACCCACATTCTATCTGAAAATGATCTATGTGATGCATTACTTTTCCTGAATATAAGCAAAGTTCCAAGCAGGATGAACTGCAGGAGCTCCTGACCAACAACACTGAATCCTTTTAGGTGATGAGAGATGGGCTTCTTACTTAGCATAATGTGATGCAGGTCACTTCTCCAAACAATGTCCTCTAGTGGTGAATAGGAGCAATGCATTCACAGCAGGGAAGGTGTGAACTGAGAGACTGCTGCTTCAATGTGTACTTTTTTATTACAGTTAAAATATCTGCTGGGAATCTATCCTAATTTTCTTAAAATAAAATACAGGCAGGTTTGTCGCAATTGTGAACCACCACTTATCTATGTGATCACATTTCTCTGATCTTTTTTCGCTTCTTAGGTATGGTAGGGTTTTTTCTAACTGCTACCGAGAAGGTGCACTTGACAATTACTGATGCAATGTGCTGTGGAAGTCATGGCAGGTATAGAACATTTCTACCAAGAAAAGGTATGACCCAAGTTATCAAAAAGGCCAAATGAGCTTGTTGTCCGGAGCAATTTCTTACTATTTGCACACACATGAAAAAAATCTGAATGCTAGTTACAATTTTTTATTTCACACCTTATTTGCGCACATGTTTATCAAACCAGTATTTTTAGGATACAATGCACTAAACATTTTTGGTAAAATATAACAGATGGGGTCAGGTGGGCTAAATAGACACCAAACATATCAAGTACTAAAATTGCATGCGTCCGTGAAACCACAAAAAAATACAATAATCAAAACTTCCCATAAAATGTTTTAAAGTTTTTACTGCTCATCAGTTTTGTGTTAACAGTGATTGATGGCCCTAGAATTATTGCTCCCAATCCGACGTTCACGGAGAAATGTAACATATGTTTTTTCATGCAGATGTACCTGATGCGTGTTTGCACTTTTATGTGTGTGTACGTGGGGGCAGGGGACTTTAAAAACACATTTTTTATTTATTTTTATATTTTTTGTTACTTCAATTGTTTTTTTTTTTTTTACATAGCTAACAAGCCCCCTATGTAATAGCAAATAGGATGTGACCGTTCCTTTTTATGGAGTCATCAGGGGTCTTTCAGAACCCTAATGTCACCTAGGGACCCCAAAGAAGCCAATGAAGCAGAGATCTGCTTCACCAGCTTCTTCTCCTGGCTCTAACAGCTGGAGAATGTGCACATGTGCATGTAATACACATCACTTCCGGGTCCAGTGATTGGAGGTGAAATCAGTGGCTAGAAGCCGTCGTGGAGGTCCTGGACTGCAGAGCCTGGGGAAGCTGGTAGCCGAGGGGGGGCGGGCACACTCCGCCGCTTGGTACAAACGATTCATCGGGACCAAGAACATGGCTGCAGTAACAACCGTATTCTTGGTATAAACGCTTTAAAGAGCAGGTCGTATAAATACGGCCACCCGCTTAAAGTGGTTAATGAACAGAAGCATGTAATAAAGTGATTTTGAAAAACTGAAGGGGTGATAGAAATGAGAAAAATAGCAGTGTACTTTCATAATTAAAGTCCATTTCCACCTTTGAAAATTATTAGCATTTATTAAGAGTAGGGATGAGCTTGATGTTCGAGTCGAGTAAGAGTTCAACTCAAACATCAGCATTTCATGTGTTCGGCGAACACACAAACTATCAGGGCGTTGCACAGTGCCTTGTGAGCCCTGATTGGCTAAAGCCTTGCACCTGACCACAGGTCAGGTACAAGACTTTGCGCAATCAGGGCCCAATACTCTGTAAGAGCCATGATTGGGCAAAGTAATGATGACTTTGTCCAATCATGGCTCACCTGTCAGATGCCGTAAAACTGTAAACGGTTGGGCGGGGCTAGCTAGCCATCACTGCTAGCTCCGCCCAATTGTTTATATTTTGCGGGCATCTGTCAGAATGCCATTCTGCGGCGGGAGTTTGTCGCGAGTGGATGGGTCGGCGGGCGTCAGGTTTTTAAAAAAATATTTCTATTTATTTTTTTGTTTTATTTTTTATTTTGTCACGTTGTCATCGTCGTGTACAACGCTGGATGTCGTGATTGACCCTGGTTGATTTTTCAAGTTCTAGCCCCATAGACTTGTATTGAGTTTGAGTTCAAATTCAACCTTTTTTTATGTTCTAAAGTTCGAATTCGAACCGAACAGGAGGGTGTTCGGCCCATCAAACTTTAAAAGATACTGCAGAGGTGCAGTGATGATGTACTGTATACATGTGCACATTTTTATGACTCACATTGCAGGCTTTCTTAATTTTTTATGAAGGTTTTATTAGGCCTGAAGCCTAAACATTTAAAATTTTCTCCTCAGGAAAATCAGTCTGACACCAGGGTGTCAAACTGTAAACAGCGGTCCCCCTCCCTGTCACCCTATAACATGATCAGTAAACACCAGCTCTGCTTTACACACAATATACTGTCCGGAGGGGGGTAGGATTTACACACATTTCTTGCACAGCACAGAGGCAGAAAGTTCCATGTGGATGTGAAGACGAAAGCTAACAAAAAAAATCTAAGGGGTCTATTCACAAAGCTGCCGAAGGATCTGGCCGTAGCTTCGGCCGATCCTTCGGCTAGCTTCGGCACCAGGACCCCTTCGGTTCAGGAGAACCGAGGTGGTGCTGTACGGGCTATTCACAATAGCCCGTACAGCTCCCAATCACGGCCGAGCGGCTCAGTCGATGACAGCGGAGGCACAGGTAAGTATTAACCCTTTGAAAAAGTTTTTTTTTTATATCGTTTTGCATATATCTACTGCTTGCTAGCTGTAGATATATGCAAAAACATGCAAGGGTTTAATAACCATTTAAGGAGTCTGTTGCAGTTGTTTGACACACCACAATGGATGAAAAAACGTACCTGATCTTTTTGGCTACTAATTGTGGCTATGTCTACTCACTGCGTACACTGCACACATGTGCCACAGTCCTTGTCCCAACAAAATACTCTTTAAGTTCCCATGCTATAAGCTAGAGTCTCGTACACTTGCATACAACACAGTACAAATATATATTTTTTTAAATTAACCGCTTGAAGACCAGGTGTTTAGACCCCCTTCCTGGCCAGGCCATTTTTCAGTGTTCAGCGCTGCGGTACTTTGACTGACATTTATTCTGTCATGCAACGCTGTACTGAAATTAATTTTATACCAATTTTTGGGGATAGATAGAGCTTTCTTTTGGTGGTATTTAATCACCACTGCGGGTTTTATTTTTTACTATATTCAGGAGAAATTACTGAAAATTTAGAAAAAAAGTTTTTTTTTACATTATGTTATAAAACAACTAATATTACCCACTTTTTTGGTAAAATATAAAAGACGAGGTCACGTCGGGTAAATAGACACCAAACATGTCAAGCTTAAAAATTGCGTGCACTCGCAAAATCGCAAAAAACTAGGATACCCAAAATTGGCCATAGGCGACGCTTTAAAAGCTTTTAACGCTCATAAGTTTAGTGTTATCAGTGATTGATGGCCCTAAAATTATTGCTCTCACTCCGACTTTCACGGCGATATGTAACATGTGCAACGTAATGGGCGCAATCGTCGTTTTCACAGGTACCTGACGCATGTTTACATGCGTGTATGTAGGGGTGGGGACTTAAAAACATTTTTTTGTTTTTTTTTATTCTTTTTTGTGTAACTTTAAAAAAACTTGGGGGGAAACTTTAAATTGTTTTACAATTTTTTTTTTCCACTTAACTTTATTGCTATCACAGAGGGGGCTGAGAAACCCCCTTATGTGATAGCAAAAGAGGTGACAGGTCCTCTTTATGGAGACATCAGGGACTTATAGTTCAACTACAACCAACATGTCCCTATATACCTATCCACATCAACCAGGGAACTACAAGTCCCATCGTGCCCTCATTGTCCTTATACACCCCCACATATAAATCACCCAGGGAACTACAAGTTCCAGCATGCAAGCCCCTGCAGTAATTCACTGGCTGATATGTGAGAGGTGTACAGGGAAAGTGAGTGCATGCTGGGACTTGTAGTCCCCTGTATGACTAGAATTAATTCCTCATGAAAATACTAGTAATACAATGGCATTATAGTGCAGTAAATTTCAAGTTCAACTATGTTCTATACTATGTTTCTATAATTACATTGTATTACTAGTACTTTCATGAGTACAGTAATTAAAACAGCCTTCTATCATACATGGAACTGTATGTAGTTTTGTAGTGCTGACTTGTAGTTTTCTAGTAATACAATGCATTTATAGAGCATGAAATAGAATATACTCAGTTCCAAATTCAGCCATGTTCTGTTCCATGCTCTATAATGGAAAGCACTTACCTCACATGTCACGGCACGCTCAACTGAAGGAAACTCCAGTAGGCTGTAAAAAACGCCAGGGCCCGGTCGCGCCGGCGACCGCTACGAACCTGGTAGTTCCACCACTGGACATAATCACAAACATTCTTGATTAATGGAGCACTGAAATAGGGTAAAAAAGATAGTAGACAAAGAGCATAATTTAGCTTTCAGCAAACACTAGATATTTTGAAGCTAAGGAGCAGCTGCAGAATCATTATGTGTGGTACAATGAGAATGCTGTAGCACCAAAATAGGGCAGAAGAGGCAACATGAAATGGTAGCCATGGTATTCATTGCTGGTCCATTTTTATGAAGGTGAGCCAGTCAAATGTGTCAGGGGGACAGGTGGAAACTTGTTTCTGTCACAAAATTGCCCACTGCGGGGGCACACTGGCTACAGTACAGGCCAGCAGCTTGATTGCACATGGGAAAGGGTCTGGCCAGTGGTCCATCCTGGACACCCAAATTCCAGGGGGTTATGGGTTCTAAGGGTGTCCACATCCATCGTTGACTCCTGATAGTCCAGGATCATATGATTTAGGTACTGCCTGTAATTGCTGCCAGCAGCCAGGTCTGGCTGATGCATTGTAAAGAAGGAATTTAAAGTCTTCCTGAGGCAGCCACTGCTCCTCAATTAATCAACTAGATCCTTTCAACCTTTGGAAAGGTGACTAACGGGTTCCTCCGTATTACCTCTTCCAAATGGTGTCTGTTTTTTCCCCACTGTATCATGGATCCAAAAGGGTGGCCAACAGTATAGGTCTCTTTCTTTCATGGATTGACTCCTGGGGTCCTTGTACAGGTACTGCAAAATGAATGAGCCCATTTTCCACAAATTTCTGGCAGCAGAGGAACTCAAGTGCTCAGTGTCACTGAGGACAATGGTGTCCTCAACTATCTCACCCTACCCACATACAATGCCCAGGGTTTGGGAGGGGTGACACATTACCATACAAGGCTGCCCCAAGTCATCTTCTTCTTCACCACCGGCATCCCAACCCACCCAAAGTGCCTCTCCTCCACCAACTCATACCTCACAAGGATAGAGTCAATACCTGAGAAACCAGGACGTCCTCCTCTTCCTCCTGCTGCTGTGCTTCCAATACAGGAAGCAGGGACACCAGAGAGATTGTGTCACTGATCCCCACCTTGTCCTGGCTCACCATTCTGGTTGCCTCTTTGAATGGTGACAAGAAGGTAGACACAATCCTAAATTAGGAGCTGCTAATGTGGTAAAAAACAAAACAAAACAAAAAACAGATCTCAGAGCCTATCCTTATCCTGAATTAATACAGTTACTCATTGATGTCCCAATACTGAAAGTGCAGCTGCTGCAACATGGCCAACATTGAGTTCCAGTGCATGAACATATCCCATATCAGGCAGTTGGCAGACATCTTGTGTTGCCACCTTGAATTGCTGGGTATGACCACCTGAAGTGGCCACACGTTCCTCTGACCTGTGGCAGCACATACTGAATGCCAGGGTACTCATCTTGGAACTACTTAACCACCACGTTGAGAATGTGTGCCAGGTAGACATGTGCACTGCCAAAAATTTGTTTAGTTTCATTTCGTTTTAAATTCGGATTTGTGTTATTTCGTTTTTCGGGATTCGGGTGTGAAAGTCAATTCGGATTCAGGATTCGGATTCGGACGAAATTCGGTAGCGTTAGTTCGAACGTTCGTTTCGTTTTCTGTTCTTATTCGTTTCTTATTCGTTACGTATTCGTTTCGTTCGTTCGCAGCAAAGTGACATTTGAAGGGGGAAAATATTTTTCTCCTTCTCTAATGTCACTTTGCTCCAACGAACGAAACGAATAAGAAACGAATAAGAAACGAATAGGAACAGAAAACGAAACGAACGTGCAAACTAACGCTACCGAATTTCGGAAATGGAAATTCGGATTCGTTTGCATTCGTTATGTCTGTAATTCGGAACTCGGATACATCCGAATGTCCGAATTTCCGAAAATTCGTCCGAATTTCCGAAAATTCGTCCGAATTTCGATTCGGAACAAAACGAATCGCACATGTCACATGTCTTTTTCAAATTGTTTATTTATTCGAAAAGAGCACAAGAAACCATAACAGATCCCAGTTATTGGAGTAGAGTCAACAGACATACTGTAGCTTAACCAATAGTATACAGTGTTCAATCAACAAAAAACAAACAGAAATAAAGGAACAGGGATTCCCAGCTTTCTTCCTTTAAGGACTGGAAAATGGCAGCTTAGTAACTCAGATGTCGGGCGGCTTGCATCCCCCTTTTGTTTAAAAATAAGTTATAGTAATTAACAGAAAACAACAACCTACAAGTATGTATAGAACTAACAGTAAATTAGAAGAATAAAAGTGATGATCTATAAAGAAGACAAACCAAACAGCAAGACAACAAGAAGCAGTTCAGGATAGAGAACGAGAAAAAAGAAGAAAAGGAGAAAAAAAAGAGGAGTAAGCCAAAGAATAGGGAAAAAGTAAGCCCCCATGTGGGGTTCGGGGGGGCCCCAATGCAGAACACCCACTAGTCTTCCATAACCTTATGAGGAGCAGGTTTGGGTGTGTTCCAGTAAGCCAGTATATCTGATCCATGGAAACCATGTAGAAATTAATTTGTCCTGTTTATTATGGAGGGAGGCTGTTAAATTCTCCATTAGTCTGATCTTTTCTACCCTACCAATCCACATTGCCAGGAAGGGAAAATTGATTTGCTTCCACATAGCAGGCACACATGCCCTTGCAGCATTTAGAAGATGGATCAACAAAGATTATTTTGTATGTCTTGCACGTATACAAAAGTGTAGGAGAATGGTTGCTGAGCACATGGGTAGGCAAATGTCCAATATTTAAAAAATAACATCAGCTATCTGATCCCAGATGGGGCGAACAACTGGACACAACTAGAACACGTGAAGTTAGTGTAGTGTAGCAGCATTTTCATTACATTGACAGCACAGATGAGATGTACTAAGATACATTTTATGTACAGTGGTCTGCACTCTATACCACCTTGTCCATATATTTTATCTGGCTTCTTGGATTTTATTGGAGACTGAGGACTTATTAGCAAAGTATAGCATGTGGTCTGATTGATGTGTGGTGAAGGTCATCCACAAGTCTCGTTACCATTGTTGCAAAAAGGAGGGGGGGAAAAGGCTAAAGTATTAGTAAATGTTTTGATCACCTGAGCAAGTAGATGTCTCACCGGTCGTGCTTCCAGAAATAACTTTTCAAATTGTGTTAAAGGTCCCAGAATGGACGTCCTATCCTTGATAGACTTAACATAGTAATGGAGCTGAAAAGCACCTCAATATCCCAGAGCCGGTTCTGTCAATGCTTGGATTTGTGCAATAGATTTCCATTGTAAATTGTCCATTAAGTGATGTGCATGCATACGTCGAGAAGTGACCAGTGTCTGGAAACAGGAGCCCAAAAGGCCAGAAGTTGTTTTGGACCTGCTTACAAATTTAGATCGGATCAAAGATTCCGTACTTGAAGCTCATCCCTACAGCCTGGCTCCTCTACAGAAAGGTTTCATGATAAGCAGTGGACAAGAGGGTCTTTCTCAAATAAAAAATTAATTAGCTTAGCTTAACCTACACTTTTTTTGTTCCTCTGGGCCCCTGTGAACATGCATTGACAGTGGGACTACCCATTATAAAGTCCCCATCCTTGTTGAGCAGAGAAGATACTGTATGTATCTCTGTCTACTAAATGATCTCAATTTTTGAGGCAACATTATTAACAATAATAATTCTTAAACATGTTTATGAGAAAATATTTCCTTTATATGCAGGTGCTGCAAGTCCTCAAGCAGCAGACTGGTTAATCAAAGAGTGAAACCTCATACCCTGCCGCCTAGCACAAAGCTGCCCTGTGCAGTAATCGAATGGCACTCAGAACAAAACCAAGCCTTCCTGTCTGTCACCAGAGATCAGTTGCCAGAGGCTGAACAGCTTTGACATGGATATTGCTGGTGTAGCTGTTACTTTAACCATGACATCACTGACAACATTGTTATCCTGAGCACACATTGCTTCAGAGCCAGAAACAAATCAACCAGAGAGAGTTGCGTGAGACCTGTTTGCATTAATACTTATGTTTTTGTAGCCTCTTCTAAAGAGTATTCACCATCAGTTTAGTTTTCAAATAACTTTGCTCTTAGATCCCTGTATAATTTTCACCATAATGTTCACTCTAGAGATACACCTTCTTCACAAGTCATGAGAATGGAATTATGACATTGGCAGGAATTTGTTGGAAATAAGTTTAACTTTGCGTGTTTTATCATAAAGAGGATTCCGTACCAACATGCTGCAGCAGATTTTAAAGGATATGTACATCGATCCTGATCTTCTGGCTGAGTTGAATGAGGAACAGAAACAAATCCTCTTCTACAAAATGAGGGAAGAGCAGATAAGACGTTGGAATGAATGGGACAAAATTTTGGACAAGGAGGAATCAAAGATGAAGATCAAAGCAAAGTTCCAACACAGTAAGTAGTTTTAAATTTAAGACAACACTAATTTAAAGTGAAAATGAAAACAGGATCTCTCTGAATACAGTTCATGAGGGGACAATCTTACGGCAGAACATTTTAGGTTAGGTGGTGCTTAGCATTAAATGTTTCTTTTTATGTTGTTATGGCTGCAACGTTTGTTTGTTCTCAGTTAGACTAAGGTATGCTATAGAGGTGTGAAATTTATAATACTGATAATAACCAAAATGATTACAAAAATAATTGATGTAATAATTATCTGTTAAAGTATGTATAGCCAAAACTTTATTTTTGTTTCAGATAGAGTAAGGGTGGTTTAAAACCCCTGTAAGTTTATTGTTTTGCTTTCTCTGTTTCGGAGATTTCCCTTCACTTCCTGTCCTGAAAATGCAACATGGAGAAATAGGAAATCTTTACAAAGTGAAGGTAACACTCCTCTTAGACAGATGTCACCAAAACAGGTTTCCCAATTGAAAGATTTTCCCTTGCCTTTTGTTCTAGAGACAACTGTAACATTTTTGATTTTCCATCACAATCTGTCTCAGTGACAATGGTCACAAGGACAAGTAGAGAGGGTGAAACTACTCAGCAGGAACACAGACAGAAATAGAAATCACACAGGTCCAAATAATAATTAAAAAAAATGGCTATATATAAACTTTTAATTAAAGGAGTTCCAAACATATCCCAAGTTCATACCTAGCCCCATTATTGACCAAGAAAAATTTAATCAACGTATACTAGTTGAAACAGTCATCCTTTACCCATAACCACCTGCTAGGATATTGATGAAAATCTAGTTTGTCACATGACTGCGTGTGTTCTTTTTGTGTATAAAGTTATTTTATAAATAATATTGCCTTTTTTTGATCAGTAAATTATAATCAGGTGACAAAAATACAAACCTAAACTTTGTTTATTGCTATTTATAGTCAAAATATATGGGAGAGTCATAGGGATGATTTACCAAATGAGAAGAGACTGTTCACTTTGCAAGAGAATTTCCACTTTTCAATGGAATTTTCCCCTAGCTTAGTGAATAAGGTAAAATGCTGCTGACTTCCATCATCCAATCGCGTGCACGCAAACATACAGTTTTTAAAATTTGCCTTGCTTGTGATTGGGTATTCTTTGCCAAGTGAATTTTCAACACATTCACTAAGCAGGGGAAAATATTTATTGAAAAGTGCAAATTCCCTTGCCAAGTGAACAGCTCTATTTGCCTTTAGTAAATCAACCCCATAGCCCACAAGGATTGAGCTGAACAGCACTAATGTAGAATATTCAATAAAAGATTTATTAGAAAATCATGTACTCTGTGAATATTGAGCAAGTTAGCAGATATTGTATTTTAGAAGCCATTAAACTTGACCAAGACCAGACAAAATATTTGATATGAGCGTTAGAGTTTATCTGTTTTGTATTAATCTCAAATGAATGTCAAAACCCCAGTATCTTTTCATAACTGTATGTAAACATATACCATAAGAGCCTAGTGGATTTCTGCAAACGTTTCTTCTGCATCACTGCAGTAGTCACTGATGTCAAAAAACTGACAGTATCATAGTACGAATATGTCCCTAATGTTTTTTCTTCATTGTTCGGCCCTCAAATCCTGTCCATTACAGTATATGCAGCCAAGGAAATGTCAAGGAATTATTTATGATATTGTTTATTTTTAATGGCCTAAATCTATATATGTAACAAAAGATATTTCCTTATAAAGTTTAAGACCATCAACCAAAACATTTTTTTTTTCATAAAAGCTTTGCTTTATGGATAAGAGACATAAAATAAAGGAAACATGAAGATTATGCTAGTTGAAGGCAATATAAAATTTTCATGTCTAAGATAAAATATCTTGTTGAAACTTTGGTTCAATAACGCAAGTCATGTTTGAACTTAGACTAACCTTACCAGAACAATAAACATCTTTGAAGCAACACATTGTTACCAATATTTTCATTACATTTACAGAAATTCATTGTGTACCTGTTGCTATGCAACATGCAAGAGGCTTAGTGGCATATGAAAAATTATATTATAGTCTGGTTGTCATTCACAGAAGCTCTCTGGGATATGAACAAAAAGTGTTTATGATGGACCTTTTTCTATTCAAGGGAAAATTAACCTTTTTTGCTGCTGTACCACTTTTTTCATTTTTTGTTTTACATGCATGATAAATGCACCTTATGGAATCATCCCACTACAAACTGCCCTTATCTAAAGAAGCTCCTAGATTATTGTATAAATGTTGCTCAAATACAAATTGACTTGCATTAGTTTACTAAGCATTTATAGGCATGCAAAGTCGTGAATGCATTATCTATTCACAATTTACAGTTTAGAGTTGCAGTAAAATGATGGCCCTATAATTATGTTGTATATATTTTGTATCATTATTTCTGTTTATGTCTCTATGCATGTATATTGCATGCATGCATACATTAATCTTTTTTAGTTATAATTTTTTTGTTTAATTTGGTAAATATATTTTACTTTTTTATAATTTAACTTTATAACCATCACAAGGGGTCAGGCATGCCCTTATGTGTCAGTAAACTTAAGTGATGACAGATGTTTTTTATGGAAGCAGACCTCTGATGCCTCTTCTGCCCTCAGCCGATTCTGATCACTTCTACATATTAGCTAGTACTTGAGCAAATCTTTAGTTAGGCAATCAACACCTGTGCTTAAGTGTCCAAAACATATGTATCAATTTCATACATATAATAAACACTAATATAAATAGTTAAAGCCAAAGTCCAGGAAACAGCTAAATACTCTTATCAAAATGCAAAGCAAAAGTATTTTGTCCATCCAGTCCTGATATTTACACAGTTCTGCCCCACAGTACAGCTCTGTCTGGCAGACAGAAGACCTGATTTTTTTCTGTTGCAGTTCAGTAACATATACAGGTCTTTTTCCTCCCCACCCTGTGAATGGACAATGAAAGGAGAAGCAACAGATTGATGAGCTCATCTCTCTGTCATTCACCTATTGCATCCTATCAGCATACTTCTTGCACTGCAGCACATCTGATTGGCTCCCTGTGATGCCTTTATCTCCCCTATCTATGTTCTGCTGTACATGGATTGCACGAGGCTGATACTAAGTCAAATTCAGGTAGTTATACTGCTTGCATTACATAACAAATAAGAATGCTTTTATAATCAATACACTTTCTTAGAGTGCCCACACACCTTACGATTATCGTACGATAATCGCGGGAAATCCCGCGATCGTACGATGTTCGTAAGGTGTGTGGAAGCCGTGCGACCTCTACTACTGTAAGGTCGCACGACTTTAAACTTACGGACATGTTTGAAAACCCGCCGAGCATCGTACGATGTTCGGCGGGTTTGTGGCATGTCCGTACGATAACAGCCGCACGGGCCGGTGTGCGCAAGCGCACACTGCCCGTTCGGCATTGCGGTCATCGGGAGCCCGCCCCTCAGGGGGCGTGGCTTGCGATCATCGCAAGTACGATCTGCCTATGCAACATAGGCAGATCGTACGTTTTTTTAAGTACCTTACAACCATCGCAAGACAAAAGTCTTGCGATGGTTGTAAGGTGTGTGCCCAGCCTTAGTTTGTGTATTTTATGTCTGAATGGAGTTCAGCTTAAAGTGCCAAAATGTGCATATAAATGTTGTGGAATACAAATTCTCAGCACCAAATGAAATACATCCAGGATGTGCAGTTGCCTTCTCTGCTCAAACACACTCCTTAGACCCACCACAACATACAATTAAAGGGCTTGTTTACACAATGTCCATTAAGCTGCATTTTACTGCACATCATCACTAGGGATGAGCTTCGCGTTCGAGTCGAACTTCAGGGCTCAGTACAAACATAGAGCCATGATTGGGCAAAGTCACGATGACTCTGCCCAATCATGTCTCACAGCTAAGTCCCTGCAGCACACTATATAAGGCTGCTGACACCGCGGCCCTATGTAGTGTGTTGAAGGAGACTGATGAGAGATATACAGAGAGATATATACAGAGAGATATATACAGAGAGATATATATATATACAGAGAGATATATATATATATATATACAGAGAGATATATACAGAGAGATATATACAGAGAGAAATGGGGACCTTTAATTTTCTGAGTTCTACCCCCATAGACTTGCATTGAGTTCTAAGTTCGAGTTAGAACTTTTTCCATGTTCGAAAGTTCGAGTTAGAACCGAACACGGGGGTGTTCGGATCATCACTAATCATCACACATGTATGGTACCCTGTTCACACCATCCATGTGCAGTGGTGTGCAGAAAAACACAGCTCATTGGACATAGTGTAAACAAGCTCATAGTATGCGTAACAGCGTTCAGTATCCCTTCAATTGTCAGCAATCCTTTTGCTTCACTGTCTATCTTTCAACTAGACATGCGCGTTTCGTTCTGAATCAAAATTCTACACATTCGGATGCATAGGGATCCGAAAATTTGGATGTGCCCAGATGTCCAAATCCCAATGCATCTGAATGTGTCTGAATCCGAATTTCCGTTCACAAATTTTGGATCACGTTCGAATTTTGTTCAAAAATGGAACAGAATTGGACATGGATTTTTCTGGCCAATCACATGTGTTTTTCGGTTTAATGCATCTGAATGGGTCTGATTACGAATTTTCGTTACATCAACATGGGAGCCATATACAGTCCATATACAGTATATACACATAATACTAAAGCTAGGGCCCCTAGACCCAAATGGCATTCGGGATCCGAATTTCCAAATTGTATTCGGGAGCTCCTGAATGTCATTCGGGTCTGGGAGCCTCAGCTTTAGTAATATATGTATATGTCTCCCAGACCCGAATGGCATTCGGGAGCTTCTGAACAATTTAGTATTAATTCAGCTTTAGTATTAATAACTTTATATGGTTTTCTGTGGTAGTCGTAATAAATATTCATTCATAAACTTATCCAAAACTAAGGAAAATTCGGATTTCATCCAAATCTGAAACCCTGAACCAAATTGAATTTCGGACCCAAATCCCAAAATAACGAAATATCCGAACCGAACACATTTATCTGCAGCTTACATGTCTACTTTCAACCACCCCAAAACTCTTATGGCATTAAAAAATATATATAAGCAGAAATATCCCAAATAGTGGTGCAGGTCAATCTCTGTGGCCTTGTCACAATCAATGTAATCACAATGCTTTCAAGTCTACGCGCTTCATCCAGTTTTGGAGGTTAGAAGCTAAGAGGTGCTTCTGAGCTTTCTAGTGGTTGGCCTTTTACTGAATCACTTTTTTCAATAATGAGTCCAGATTAATGCAAATATACATTGCCCAGCAAAGAATTGCTTTACATTTTTGCCCAAACACTTACAATCATCATGTTTCTGAACAGCTGCTTCCAAGTATCTCAGCTCAGCATTCCTGAACTTCCTGACCAGTAGAAGATCTCAAAGGACAGAGCAGACTCCAGCAGCTGTTCATCTACTAGTAGGAAGCGGGAGGAGACGGGGTAGGGGGAGGGAAATAGCTCGATTTGCTGTGTCTTTGTGTTTGTGGAGACACACACAGCATGCTAGCACACACACGCGTGACTACATAGCACTCTGCTTGAGAAAGGAGTCACTCTAGAACAGGATATCAGGGCCAGTGCTCAGAAGACCAGCTGATTCTGAAGGAAACAAACTTTTAAACATCAAGGAGCAGCATTCATTGTAAGTGAGTTAATCAGCATTTGAAATAGCTTAACATCCTTTAGAATTTAATATCACTGTAATCCTGAGCACCTATATCATTGTTTGTTTTTTTTACAGAAATAACCCCCTCCATTTTTTAGTAGAGAAAGGGAAAGTTAAATCTCCTGGCTACATTTTGTTGCTGCCTGTGTTCCCTCACTTCCTGTCTGGCAAAGTAAATGTATTGGTGATAGAGATCAAAGGGAAAATCTCTCTAATAGAGTCCTGGATGACAGTAAAATGCTCTTAGGTGTTCCAGTCCCCCCACGATATAAACACAAGTAGTTAATACATTTGGCATGACATACACTTGATCTCTTCCTTCACTTGTTGCATACTTATTTTATGGTCTGTCTTGAAATGTTTTGAGGTTTTCATTTGTGAATCTAAATGAACAAGTATGGTGCTATGTAACTTTTTCTTTGGTATCTGCCATGCACACACACACACTTGCATAAGTTAGTGCTTATATGGTGCTTTAAACAGATATTTTATAGTATTTACCCTTTTTTTTTAATACATTGATATTCTAATTCTCGCAGATGTAACATGTCTCACATTATCACTAATGGATTAAATGTGTGGCATTGAACAGCTTCCTCACTACTAGTCGCCTTTCAAGAACTGAACTAGAGCTAAGTGATTTTATGCCACAGTGCTGGGATCCTGAGTTTATTTCACAACACAATCACTGTCTACACTCAGCTTCTGTGTTATTATTGTTTTAATAAGGGTTATGTCACTGTGATCTTTTTTCTGACGAAACAAACCATATGTTTCTATGTGACAGAGTAAGGTAATCAACACCTGTAATAGAAAGTTATGACTTTCCTAGGTGTCACCTTCATCATATTACTGGTGGAGGTTTAGAGTTGGCGGAGTTGGAAGACTCCTAGGCCAGGAGTAAGGTAACTCAAAGAAACACCATGGAAGATGAACCAAAGATTCGTAGGGCAAACAATGGTTAGGAAACCAAAACATCACACTTAGACCTAAAAACACATATATGACAGATCAGAGGGCAGGGGGCAGATCTGGCACACAGACAGAGATCGAGGAAATATGTTGTGACCTTAACAAATCCTTCTAGGAGTAATTTTCCCTTAAATCTTCATGACGGTGAAAACACAAGTGGGACAGACACTGGGCAAATCTATCTTAGAACAAATAGAAGTGAACCTGTGGTAGAATAAAGTTTTGCAAATTGACATAACATTGAAAAATCAGCAGACCTGCTCAGGCATATAAAGTAATGTAGTGCAAGAAGCAATGATTATCTATTAAAAACCTGTTGCAACCCATAACGAAACAAACTGTTCTGATA
Source organism: Nanorana parkeri (assembly GCF_000935625.1). Lineage (NCBI taxonomy): Eukaryota > Metazoa > Chordata > Amphibia > Anura > Dicroglossidae > Nanorana > Nanorana parkeri. Next base: position 1,592,154 of record NW_017306486.1, read on the forward strand.
CCAATACACTGAAATCTGGTTCAGTACTTTTGAGATATAATAGAGATTGCAATTTCTCTTAACATTAACCTTTTTATATAAGTCTAATAACATAAAACTGCAAAAAGTGTGTGTTATCATGAGGTTCAATCAATTTTTACTACTCGATATTCCATTTGCTTTTATAGTATAATGGGATGACTAGCAGTAACAAAGCAGTTTATACTGAGTCCTACCTGAAACACATTTTTATTACCTGTTGATCCTGCCAGGAGATCTATTATTTTCAACTTTCTTTGCCAGGCCAAGCTGTTAAGTAAATGTGGCAGCTGCAGGGGTTGGGCCAAACCATATAACAATGAAAAGGGTATTTACAATGCCCATCTTTCATTCATGCATCTTAAACCTTTATTCTGAAAGAAAACAAAGTGGTTGCTGTAACTGCTTAAAAAGTGCTAGCTGGATTTGGTCTTTATTTGTCTACTTAAATTCTATTTATAACTACATGTCCATCTAAGCTGCAATTTCATGGCACAGTGAACATGGTTCTCACTCTATTACAGGAAGTGAAAAAATAACTGATCTACTGGCAGGAACAATAGCTAATAAAACCAAAGTACAGTGGGGGAAAACAATGATTGCTGTGTTAATGCTAGTGACAAACTGCATTATATATTGCATTTTTTACTTTGCCTATATTTACATTTTTAAATGTTTTTTGGAAAACATTTGGGAATAGTAAAAACTCATATCAGGTTTGTTTGCCATCGCTGCTATTGGGGACATTTACCTTCACTTCCTGTCCTGTAGACACAGCAGGAAGTAAAGGAATGCTCTCTTTAACAGTTACCACTGAAACAAGTGTACCAAATGAAAGTTTTTCCCTCTGAATGCAGGCAGCGAATGACATGTAGGATGGTGGGGAAATCTGCTGTCAACGGAACAAAGCAGGGCTGACCGGTAGCTAGGCAGCAAAGCTGACTAAGGGACTACAGGTGTGCCATGTGTTAACTCTGATCAAAAATCTGAAAATTGCAGCCTCACCATGCCAGCACATATCTGCTTCTGTGCTTGGCATGATCAGAATGCTACAGGAGCTGCAGGGAACTGGCTAACCATCATGATAGTGTATCTGCACAATAAGCAATATATGCAAAATTCTTCATTAAAAATGCATTACTTGAATATCAGTTACAAGGTTTCATTTAATGTTAAAAGGGAGTCTATTTGTTCAGGTTTTAATTTTTTTTCGAGAAGGCATTACCCATAGATTCGCTTAGAGCATTGATCTCTGTACTTCCCAAGGAGGGCAAAGACCCCCGGAATTGTGCAAATTACCGACCCATATCCCTATTGAATGTGGATCTAAAGATTGTTAACAAAATATTTGCCAATAGGTTGCTGACAGTCCTCCAGGATTTAGTCAGTCTTGAACAAGTTGGTTTTGTCCCCGCCAGGGAGGCAAGGGACAACACTGTTAGAACTCTACAAGTAATCCATTTTGTCCGGTCAAGGGGTATCCAGTCTCTCCTTTTGTCGACTGACACTGAGAAAGCATTTGACAGGGTTGACTGGATGTTCCTTCGTGCGATATTATGACATGTTGGATTGGAGTATATGATGCAAATTGGATTGGTGCTCTATACTCTACCCCGACTGCCAGTTTTCGGGTCACTTATGTTATCTCAGAATCTTTCACATCAGAAATGGCACACGCCAAGGGTGTCCTTTATCACCGTTACTTTTTTTCTGACCCTGGAGCCATTTATGCGCACGATCCAAAACTCTTTGGATGTCACTGGAGTACAAACACCTACTGGATGCCACAAAATAGCGGCTTATGCTGATGATTTACTCTTCTATATTATAAAACTGGAGGTGTCTCTCCCCAATTTACAGGTGGAGATTTCGTGTTATGGCAGCCTTTCTAATTTCAAGATTAATTTTTCTAAATCTGCAGCGCTAAACATCTCCTTGCCTGATAGTCATCTTCAGGCTCTTAAGCCGCAATTTCCTTTTCAATGGGCTGACTCTTATATCTGACACCTGGGCACTTCCATTCCTGCTCCCCTGGATAAGGTGTTTAGACAATTTTGCCACCCCTTTTGAAGTCCATTTCGAACAATTTAAAAGAATGGGACCAATCTGACTTTACATAGTTTGGACGTAATAGTATCTTAAAAATGAATATATTACCTAGAATATTATACCTAATACAAACCCTCCCAGTAGATATACCCACATCCTTTTTGAAATGGGTCCAGTCCATCTTCAGTTCCTTTCTTTGGGCACAGAGTAGAGCTCGGGTGAAATTGGGCATTCTCTCCAGACCGAAACAAGTGAGAGGCATTGGATTCCCGAATGCTGTTCTTCACCAAAATGCTGCACATCTGGCCCGGGATATAGACTGGTGCTGCCATCCCAAGACTAAACTTTGGGTTTTTTTGGAACAAATTCTCTGTGGATACTCTTTGCAGGGAATAACATGGCTTTTTCCCACGCCGCCACTCTCTAAGTGGTCTAACCCTATGACCAGAGCGACCATGAAGACCCGCATTTCATCTTTACCGTTACACCAGTATTAGGCAACCAGGCCTTTCCACCTGGATGCTGAGGCACCAGATTTTTGAACTTGCTCTCTGGAAATCTCTCGAGACTAATACATTTTATTACTGAGAGTAGAATGATGACAATGAGGGAACTCTCACAATTAGTTACACCTCCTCTGGAGACTTGGAGCTCGATGCGACTGTCCCATTACCTGCTCTCCTTTAAAGTCCTTTCTAATATCTCTAGACCACCCAGTTCGAACAAGCCAGCCTCAATTCTGAATCACTTCGCCACACTCTGCGAACCATAGGGGTTGATTTACTAACCTTTTAAACACACCACGAACGTGTATACACCTCAGTAGTGTGTTCCCTCCCAGCATGATCTATGAGAGGAATAGAAACACCTTTGTAGTGTGTACACACCCAGCAGGTGTGTTGTTCAAAGCCCTGCAATGAATTGCAAGGTAATGTGGTGTAAATTAGCTCTATGTTATGTTGCTTGCGTTGATGAATGCAGGAATGTAAATGCATGAGCTAACCATTTTTGTCTAAACTGTGAAGCAGCTTTATATATGCATCATGTGCATGATTTTTCCATATATGGCATTAGTGGAAATATGCTTTTAGAGACTTTTTGGTTGATAAATACGTTTTGCTGTGTGAAAATCACACACACCTGGTGTGTGTGTGTGTTTAGGTTAGTAAATCAACCCCATAGTGTCATTCTTAAATGATTGGTCAGATCGTCCACCACCCAGGTTCCTCGAGCTTTGGGAATCCGACCTTGCAGTTCAATTCACGCCCTCCCAAAGACACAGAATTCTGATTTTTGCCCATAAATCATCAATTTTGAGCAGAATACAGAAATCAGGTTATAAACTGTTGACCAGATTGTACAAAGTACTGAGTATGCTACATAAGATCCACCTCTCCACTTTGTTGGAGATGTCTACGAGTACCAGGTTTCCTGTTCCCCATGTTCTGTGAGTGCTCATTGTTGCGACCTATCTGGCAGAAGGTTTGCAATATCATGATGAAAGTCACTGTCTCTGTTCTGGAACATATAAATCCTCTCTCTTGATACATTTGATCAATGCGGCCCGTGCTTGCATCCCTCTCAAATGGAAATCTAGAAATCTTCCTTCAGTGTCCATGGGGGTTAACAAAGTAAATAAAATTATGCTTGTGGAGGAACTGAAAGCATCGCTTTATGATAGATTTGAGAAATCCAGGATAACCTGGTTCCAATGTATAGATTTTACTGAATCTTCGTCTTTCTAGTCATTAGCCAGTTCTTGATCTACTTACTTTGCTGGCCCTGGGGTCTCATGCTTTCAGATGTTAGATTGTGTTGGCAGCCTCCTCCACAGATGGAACCCTTTTTCTAATTTCCTTTTCCTCTTCTTATTCCTCTCTCCTTGTCAAACATCTTTTGGCTCTCTATTTTCTCTTCATCATACACGTATCCTTCTTCTCCCTGAGTCAGTTCTACCCCCTTCTTTTTCCGTTCTCCTTTTCTTTCTGTCTACCATTAAGACTTAATTTCTCTATGGCTCACTTTCTTCTTGCTTATTCTTGTAAAAAAACTGGATAGGATAAATATTCACACTGTCTATAGCTTGATGATCTTCATTGCTATAGTTTTCTCACCAAAGATGACCTTGAAATGCACATGGACGTATGCTAAATTTCTGTGCCACTACTCTTACCTGTTCATTTTTCTATGTTAATTTTTATGTTGAGTTATACCACTATTCCACATTAATGTACCAGTGTATGTTACTATTCTCCTGTCTTTTCGTAAATAAATAATTGACTAAAAGGGAGTCTAAAAGTTTTTGTTTTTTTTACTGTTTTCCATCCATAATTTTAATCCCCCCGTTCAAATCTTATTAAAGGCTAAGTTTACCTTTCTGACCATGTTTCATGTTATACCCATATTTAGGGTGTCATCCATTCAAAGATTATTTGACAGGATCTGTGAATGGTCAGCCACCACAGTTCTCAATGGAATGCAAGTGCAATGATATCACCATACTTGTAGGCCATTCATTCTTCCTCCCAGGAAGAGTCTTCGGAGCCAGAACATTGCACCCATGATCTACTTATCACAGTTGCAGAAGGCTTAACTGGCTCCTATGCAAAAAAATGCTAATGTTTCCATTTATGAAGAAGTAGGCATAGCTATACTATGCAAAGATGGAAACTTCTTAGATGTATGATGCAAAGATTTAGAATGACTGCTTTCTCGGAAATAATCAATTTATTATCCTGTTGCGTATTTGTTTAGTTGAGATTCTAATTCATTTTCTTTCATCATATTTTTACCTAACCCTTAGTCTCTAAATGAAGTATTTGGTGATTACATCCTATACCTTTAAGAGAATGAGTGCAATTCAGAACCATTGCCAGCACTGTTTTTCTGCAGACTCTACAGAGTTAAAAGCCTTTACAAAAAGTGCACACAATTTCATTTTGGAAAATATATTTTTAATTACCTTGGTGGTCCATAAGAAAACACGCCTCAGAAACAATGAGCCATTAATTTTAATTGTATGGAGTTACAATTTATTTCAAAAGACAAAAATTAGCAATTAATTGCCTGGAATGTGAGGAAAACAGCATTTTCTGCTCCTTTACCGTCCTCCTGGCACTTCTTTGTATTACTTTCTGATTGAATTCCGTACACATTTTGTTTTACTTTAACTTGCACATAATCTTGACAGCTAAACTGCAGTTTAAAATCACCCCACCTCACCCTACAATTTTCTCTACAATGAGGTTTTCCTTTTAATAGCGTTGATAAGCTTCAATTCTTTGGAGGAAAATGCAGCAATCAAATCAATGGCTCACAATATCATTGTTATCAATAGTGAGCCCCAGTTTGCAATGACATGATTGGAAAATTGCCTACAGATGTGCCAAGGGATTCTCCGGATGGCTTATACCCGGATAAAGATTTGCGAGAATAACATTCTCAAATTGAATTAGCACATTAGGTTGTAATGTTCTTCAATTATGCTAGGTTGAGATTGCCTTTCAAAGCAAGCTTATTAGTTCAAGAAATGAACTTGGAAAGAATATGATACTCAACTCCCCTATCCTTTATCATGGACCATTGAAATCTGAACAGGATTAGGAGTGGCTTTCATGTTTAAGCACTGCCGTAATGTGAATGACAAGAGCCACTATATCTAAAATACAAGAAGCTGTAAAGAAATGTATAATATAATTCATAGGCAAATATGTAGAGGTCCTCATACCTGCATAGAAATGTAGGGATTTCACATTGTAATAACATGTTCATGACAAACTATTTTATTGTTTTAAACCATAACATGAGAAGACAATAGATCTGGTACAGTATGCTCCTGTGTGGATTAGTAGACAGAAACTTATTTATTCCC
>NW_017306486.1:1598117-1676124 GCF_000935625.1 Nanorana parkeri
AGGAGTTTAAATCTGAACTCCAGGCAGATAAAAAAAAAAACAGATTACTGCAGCTATGTATTCATTTATATATTACAAAATTTATTTTTTTAAGTGCAAGTTGCTCGAGTGTAATACCTCTACAGCATCCCTCAGACAGGGTGAAACATAGGCATCCCAACAAGCAATCAGGTGTGCTGCAGTACTTATGTGCTAACAAGGAGCATGCTGATAGGAGGAAAGAGTGTAGAGTAACAGAAATAAGATCATAAGTCTGCTGTTTCTACTTCACTGTCCAGTCAAAGGCTGGGGAAGGGACACGATATGCAAGTGTTACATAACGGGTATATAAACCCAAACAATGAACTTCTCTTATTTGCTCCCTTCTGGTTTGTTAAATATACCATTTAAATGTTTTGTTATATCTGTTCGATAAGTGCAAAAAAAACTGTTGATCATGTCAGAAATTCAGTATTCAGTAATCACTTCCTGTCTTATCTGAGGAAAACAAAAAAAAAAAGGATTACAAAATGATTAGCCTTTATGTTTGGAATATGGGAGTGTAGGTGGGTCTGAATAGTTTGCCAAGAGGAATCCAGGTAGGGCTGACAACATTCAGTCCACAAAAATGTTGTGTGTTGTCAGACCACAACAGAGCGGAGTGCATTTCTGGCTGGTAAACAGGTATTATTCTTTACCTGCAGGGTCTTCACATTGATAAAACTTAGGGAAATATGCTTGGAATGTACCGCATATGCCCTAACATACACTTTCACTGCAGAAAAATCAGGTCTTCTACAAGACAGGGCTGGGCTATGTGGCAGACAATTTTAAATCTCAGGTCTGGATGGATAGGATTACTAATCTTTTGGCAGGTAAAACTACGTCCTTATATGCATTTCATCTGTATATTTAGCTGTCTGCTTGGAGTTTAGCCTCAACTCCCACTCCCATTGCACCCATATATACCTACATAGCAACCACACATACATACATACATGCATACATACATACATAATCCATGGGGGTGATTTACTAACCTAAACACAGGCACGCACCAGGTGCGTGTGATTTTTACACAGCAAAGTGTATTTATCAACCAAAAAGTCTCTATAAGCATATTTTCACTAATGCCATATATGGAAAAATCATGCACATGATGCATATATAATGCTGCTTCACAGTTTAGACAAAAATGGGTAGCTCATGCATTTACATTCCTGCATTCATCAACGCAAGCAACACAATGTAGAGCTAATTTACACAACATCACCTTGCAATTCAGGGCTATGCACAACACACCTGCTGGGTGTGTACACTCTACAAAGGTGTTTAGATTCCACCCATAGATCATGCTGGGAGGGAACACACTACAGGGGTGTATACATGTTCGTGGTGTGTTTATAAGGTTAGTAAATCAACCCCATAGTGTCATAATTGGCAGTATAGGGTACCTTTATGCATTACAGCAGCCTTAATCATTCTCTCACTCACAGCTACTTGTGATCATAATCCATACTATGTGCACTGGGATAGGGACCTAGATAATAAAGAGTACAGCTAAGCCTAATTTTCGCACTCCAGGAGCTTTCCTTTTACAAGATGTGATCAAAATGTGCCATAAATTGTTTTGTATAAGTGTATTAGATTAAGCCTTTGAAACTTCTACACAAACTTTGAAATTGTCTTACAAGTTATTTAAAATGATGAGCATTGCTGCATGTTAATTAGTTTAGTATTTGGCTAAGGTTATAACAGAGATTTCATTTTTATGATGTATATAACCTGTAGCCTATTTTACTACTTTTATTCATAATGAACTTTGGTTGCATTGTTATACTTTTTGGTCTGGTTGTCACTATACATTTGTACTTATTGGATTATGATTGATTTTTATAGCTTTGCTTTTGATTGTGTTATACAATTCCGCTTTTGTTCTTGTCTTTTCTTCAAAACTCAATAAAAGATATGACAAAGAAGGTTAATTTCAAACTGTATTATAGATTTTCAGTTACTTTGCTAAATTAATAGTTATGTATTGTGATTTAAAGGTCGATAATTAAATAGGCGTTTTGTAAAAGACTGTCATTTTCCATTGATTTAATTACCAAGTTTGTTTTAATGCTTATGAAGAATATAGTGATGTATTGATTTTCTTGTGTCCCCTTCATTTATTTTTTATGCAAAGCAAATATATCAGAGTGAAGTCATATTTCAAATGTCTTCTAAATTGTGTATTTTATTATGGGAGAGCTTAGCTTTTGTTAGTCTATTAAAGGCTGTAGTAGACATGTAAATTTTGAATATTCGTACAAATTTGGTTAAATTCAGACATTTGGATGCATCCAAATTTCCGAATTCGAATGTGTCCAAATACGAACAAATCTGAATGCTTGTTTAACAAACATTCGGATCCGTCCAAATTTCATACAGAACAAAACTAATTCAGACATGTGACTGTTCTCTGGTCAATAAGATGGGTTTTTTTGGGCTGTTGGGGGTTGGATTATAGGCACGGTCATGTGACTTTGTTCTCAAATCCGAATAACAAACAAATAACATTTTGGATCCAAAATTAAAAAAAACTAGAAGGAATACAAATCTGAATCGTTCTGAAATTATTTTTCTGCGGGGTTCATATTCTCAATAAAAACTAATCAACAATTAATGAAATAACAGCATCCATGATCTGAATAATGGAAACAGTCCTACCAGTTTATTAATATCTTGGGAACCTTTACATCCTTTATGTTTTTTTTCTACAGAACACCCTTCTTGACTTCTTGATCTAGTGAGATACATCTTTAAAAATGTTGCTACTTTGGGTGCTAAATTTCAGTTATATAAATAATCTGGGTTATTTTACCACCTACCAGTGAGTGCAGCTACTAATATAAATTCAGTAGTCATTCATTCTCTTATCTTCTGCCTTTAGAATATTTGAGATGTGATTAAACTAGTCTTTAAAAACCCACTCCTTCCCAAGTTCATTGTCAATGGCATGAGAGTAATTAGTTTTACAAAGCTTGGTTCACTGACCTGTAATATAGCATCTACGAGATGTCATAGCTTTGCAGCCATGAAAGGGTGTTCCACTTCTGATGACAATGCGTCTTTCATTAGTGATGCATATCTAATGGTTGCAGACTTCATATTCATTTTATGTTTATCTTTGTAAGGAACCTCTGGTTGCCATGGTGTTTTTATTCAGTGGCCACTTGATATCCTCAGCCATAGCACTTATCTCTTCTCTGACTAGATTTTACTGCACTGGAAACAGAGGTGTGAATTGTACAAACACATTTATCCCTAGTTTTTCTCATTCTTGATATTGTTTTTATGCCCTTTCGGCTCACTACCTTTGCCTGTTCCTATAATTGAGACTGCTGGAAACTTTTGTTTTTGGAAATAGGGACTGCACGTTTAACCTTAAGCTGTCCGACACCCAAGTACTATTCTTCTTGGTATACAATGAAATCTCAAGCATGCCAATACTTCAAAGGTGTTGATGAGGGATACAATGAGCCTAAGATGGTCGTTTAGCTGGTTTGTAGCTGAGGGAGAAACAAATAATAGGGCTATGCAAATGTATAGCTTCCAAGTATATCTTGTTTTCTTTGTATTGAACACATTATTTCTTTGTGTAAACCTTAAAAAAGCGGAGATATGTATCCTATGTTTGCTCTGTGCTGGACCGACACTTGGGAACTATTGATGTATTTAGGAAATATAACATAGCTGTTTTCCACTCTTTTTTTCATCATAGCTATTGTCAGATTCTAAAGAAATTCACCATATCTAAAAAAAAATTATTATTTTCATTAAACTATATATGATTAGTTCATTGTTAAAGTGATAATTACAATTATTAGTAATATAAGCCTTTTGCCTTTTTGCTTTCTGTTTTCTGTAAGAAGTTCCACAAATTTGCTAATTTTGTTTGCTAGTTTCCCCAAAACTCAGAACTTTTTTTCAGTTTTCAAACACCAGCTCACCATTTTCTTTTATTTATTTCCCGTTCACCAGTTAGCTCATACACGCTGTGTAAATTTGATAGAAAACAGAAGGCTGGATACTTCACAGCTACAGCAGAACTTTAACCCATAGAGATTTCCATTGTGCCTTAAAAATAACTGCACAGAAACTTGTGTTGCTTATTTTATCAATTGTTACATTTGTGGTCAACTGATGACCCAGACATTCAGAGCTCATTTCTTGAAAGGTTCACTGACAAACAAGTTAACTAGATAATAATCCCTTCATTGGGTAGTATTAGTTTTAGGTGTCCTCAGTGGGTGGAGATAGGGAAAGGAAATAAAATGAATGATACAAATGTAAAGTTGTTTTAGGGAAGGGGGTTGCCATGCAAGATGACCCCTAACTGCGCAGCCTATTGCATTAGGGTGTGTACACAAATTACAAACACACATGTGTCTATCTATCTATCTATCTATCTATCTATCTATCTATCTATCTATCTATCTATCTATCTATCACATAAACAGACATGAGGCACCCTGGTTTCCTAACTCTTCAAATGACCCTGCAGGGAGCCTGGCAGGTGGTTAGGTGACCAGCCATCCAGCTTCCTGATATGCTTCCCATCCAAGGAAGCTGCAGCCAATCTCCCTTGCAGCTTCCCAGGTTTCTAAGAGCTGGGCAGGGAGATGCAAATCCCTTACGCATCTCTCCTCTTGGCTCTTAGAGGCATTTCGCTCCAGCAGCACCCCCTCCCCCCCTGATTGTGCACCATTCAGCACTGCCACCTCCCACCCTCCCAGTCGCCTCTGGCAGTGAAATAGCTAGGGGCACCCCTGTCAAAAGATCTCCCTTCTTCTCACCATTATCACCATAAATCTTCACTAATGGGTGGAAGTCCAGATCCTGCTGAACTCTATGTCTGTAGGCAGGGCTGGATTTACTCTCTTTGCTGCCTCAAGGCCGGGTTCCTCAATGTGCCCCCCTCACCGCCAACCACCCCCCCTTAATGGAGAATGGCAACCAGATGGTGAGGGCAGCAGGGTTTTTTTTTTCTTTATTATTTGTTTACTTTTTTATCACTTTTTTATTTCTCAGCCTCACCTAGAATTATGGAGGAAAAAGCTGTCAGCTTCATGTCTGAAGCTGACAGCTTTTTCTCCATTCCCATCGGCATCTAACAGGTTGCACAGCAGGGAAATCCTCCCCGTGGGTAACCTCTCATGGACGGAGCGCCTTAGCAGTGAGGAGCAAGTGAGGGATAGTGAGGCTCCTCCCTTCCTGCTTTACACTAGCTTGGGGATGAGTTGGGGGTGGGGCTTCACCCGACGGGGCGGGGCTTCAGTCGATGGGGGCGTGGTGGGACGTGCTGGGGTGAGGCTGGGGAATGCCTTACCCTCAAAAAGAGGTACCGCACGTCACTGGTGTGAACAGTTCAGGAAAATGGATGATCGCCAGCACACATCTATCTATCTGGTGCATGTGACTCTGTGTTTCAAATAAATGAACACTAAGATTTAAATTACATTATCTGTGTGCTGATGATGATCCATTTTTCTGAACTTGAAGACACAACGCCCCATCCGTGCTCATCACTGCAAGCACCATATCCACAACTTAGGTCTAGATGCTGTAAGGAGTGCAGGAGAAGGATTTCAATTAAAAAATATGGTGTGAATGGGGCACATAGAAAACAAGTGTTTTCTATGTTCCCTGTCCATACCATACATGTGTGGTGCTGTGCAGGAAAATGCAGCTCAATGGACATGGTGTGAACATGCCCTAATTCTCATGTTCATCAACAATAATAAAAAAATAGGGCAGGAGAAATTTGAAAAACCAGTTGGCACATTACAGATAGTGGTGTGATGGTTTAGGTCTACAGATCTAACAATTAAAGCAATGGGAACATAGAACAACATTTTTTTAATATACTGCAATAAAATACAGTGGTGTGCAAATCCTGGGTCTACCAGCCCAATTAGTTTAGCAATAAGCAATAATGAGAACTCAGCTAATTCAATTTTTATTTGTGATTACCTATATACACTGTAATATAACAACATTTCTATATTCCTTTTGCGTATGAAAAATTATTTGGTTACTTCTTATTTTGGTAGATATCTAGAGAGATACATTTTCTTCTTCTGGATAAAGTGTGAGGGCACTGCAACTACTAGTAAACATATAAGGTGGAGATGGAGGAGAAACTCAAGCATGTAAGTATATAGGAATTTTACAACAAAGGGACGTAGAGGTGTTTTAAGCTAATATTAATTTTGTTTCTCTTAGGTCAAATTCATACTTAAGCTGAGCATCCTTGATAATTTTTCAGACTCTTTTTAGCGTGCGTACAGGTAATTGTGCATGTTTTTGCAAGTGTTTCAGGCTTGACTTTTTCATTTTTATTATTTTTAGCCAATGGAAAGCTAGTTACTAAGGAACAAAATATGCAAAAAATGCACTTTACACATGTTTTCCGCATTTTTATTAAAGGGTCTATTGGAACCAAAACCTGCAATTCTGCCCCAGAAGTACTTTTTTTAACAACCAGCTTCAAGTGACACTATGCTCAGGTGTTAATGGGCACCTATTAGGACCATGTCAAATTCTCCTATCGCTGTCGCAACCACTCAGCTCCATCTAGTGGGTGCCTCTTGTAACGGCACCCACCACAGTCTAGTCAGCTGCGGGCTGATCAGGCTAATCTGCCTGGCTACACGTCCCTCACAGCCTGGCCGTTGGTCAGTTGTGCTCTTTTTAGACATCACAAGCCCAGGGCTCTGGGCTTGTGATAGTTCCAGTCTTGCTTTGTCTACACAAGCCTGTATCCTGATCCTGAATCCCAGTGCTGCCTTGATCTTGTAACCTAGTCCTGCCTTGGATCTTTAATCCTATACCTATACCTGTCTTGTATCCTATATTTATCTTGTATTAGTTCCTGTCTTGTATTTGTTTCATGTTCCTGTCTTACATCTGTTTAGAGCAAATAGTTTAAGTCTTGGGGGCATCCAAGTACCGGTAGATGTGCTGGCATTATGGGAACGGCGGCTGCTAAAGGTGAAACAACTCATCACTATTTGTTCTGACAGCATGCATCCACAGCTGGTCCTGACAGCACCATTGAATACGATGGAAATTCTAGTGATGAGCATTCTAGCACTTCTGTTGAATCTTTAAAGTGACACTAAAATCAGGAGTTAAATCTTAAAAGTGCATTCAAGTACCCTAACTATTAACAAAAATGTAGCTTTTTTGTGTATCACTGAGTTGTAGATCCTCAAATCATCTCTGAATTGGTTCTGATACTGTCCTTCCTTTTGGAGGGTGACTAATTTTTTACCCATGGTCCCTGTGTGTATTGTAAAGTAGCCACCGCTCCAAGCTCGCTCTCATGATGGACTACAATCTCAATACAAATTAGTAAAGGAAACATGAGATTGCAGTCCATTACTGGAGTGAGCTTGGAATTTTGGCTACTTTACAACACACACAGAGACCATTCGAAACACATGTAGCCACCCTCCAGAAGGAAGGACAGTATCAGCATTAGTTCAGAGATGATTTGAAGATCTACAGCTGAGTAATGTACATTTAAGCTTCATTTTGGTTAAAAGTTAAGGTAATTTAAGATTTAACTCATGAGTTTAGTGTCACTTTAAGTAACACTTCAAATTGCTCATATGTGACTGGGGCCTGACATGTGAGGTTGGTGTTGGGGGAGCAGAGCGTGGAATATATGTTGTAAGGTATTGTACATTTCTTTGATGCAAAAATTTTTGCATGGAGCCTATGGTACAGGGATCACTTCAGAACAGGACACAATTCATAGTACATTCTAAAAAACAGAAGGTCAGCTTCTCGGCCTGTTTACAAAATACATAAAATAAGTAACTCTAATTTTTGCGTTTGCAGTGGAACGGAACACTGGCAAAGTTTTGCCACGCGTCCGATCGCACTGCGGGGAGGGGTGTGTGGAAGCGGTGCCATTGAATTTAATGCACCGCCACGCCCCCCTCCTGTCCCAGAATGCGGGGAGAGGTTTCTTAGCGATCGTGGTGCCTTCCAGCAGCTACCGCTCTGGAACGCATACGCTTGGGAACAAGCCCTAAGACACTCAGAGTGCAGGATATTTATCAGTTTAAAATGTTCAAAACAGTTATGGGTTTTTAATAAAGTAACAAAAAAGGAGACTGTCTTAAACAATTTTTAATCAATGATAGCATTTTAAAAGTGTGTTTGCTTTAAGGCTAAGTAAAAATACAGAGAACCAATATTTTTTACAGCAGGTCTGGTTCGAAGGTTTAAAAGCATTAAAGGAATCCAAAATCTACAATTCTTTTATCAGACACAAATTAGGAATTTGTGGAAGCTTCAGAATTTCAGAAGAGTGTTAGCTTTCAGAAAAGTAATCACAAAATTACGCAGCTTATCAGAGTCTAGTGAACAATAATGCCCTAGCACTGTGGTCACTCAGTAGTACAAGTCTGAGATGTTAATGCAGAATGCAAATTGCCGTTTAGGCAGATGGCAGGAAAGCTGTTTCCTGGATCCAAGGAGATGCTAGGGGTGAGAAGAAGGCCTGCCAATGTCACAACAAATACAAGTTATTGTCATGGGTTAGAATTATGCAAATAACAGTATCGTGGATTATTCATTATCTAAGAATCCATCTCCAGCAAATCAGCCTGATCCAGCATGAACATTGATGAGCACAAATCATTCACTCATGTCCAATGGCTGATATGTTAATATGGAAATAAATGTATTTCTGGGTGTAAAACCCATAAAATTGAATTTAGTGACTCAGCCAGTCATGCTTGCCACTTTTTACTATGTAGTTATACTTTATTTGCTGATTAAACAGGGCGGACATTTTAGCTTTTTACTTTTCTCCTATTTTTATATTTTCAAAATTATCCTGCTCAGTACCATAGTAGACAACCATGCACAGAACAGAAATGCCCACAGCCATAATTGTATATGGTTGTATAACTTGATCACGTTTTTGAAGAGTGAAGTTGAACTGAACAAGAATTCTGACCTTCAACTGCTAGAAGCAACTGCACTTATTTGATCTATTTGGGTGATGATCATCAGATGAAGGCAATTCGTAGTCTGTTGTTCTTACAGTGACATTCCAGGCAAATTCATATATAAAAAACCTTAAGCCCACTTTAAAAAAAAACAATTATTTAGTATATTGTACTGCTATTATATCTACGTATAATTTGTTTGTTCTAGTCATATAACACTCATACTCTTGCATAAATACTGAATCTTGCATGGGAAAAATCCCACAACGAGTAGATGTTTCAAGTAGAACTAAACTCTTAAAGAATAATATAGTTTTGTAGAGCACTGTAAATAAAATAGGATCATATTATATTAAAAAAAAAAAAAAAAATCCCTTCTTCAAGTTTTCATTTTCTGCAATGTGCACATCCTGTAGACACAGAGGCATATATTAGCACACTAGTTCCGTGTTCCCCCGAAAATAAGACACTGTCTTATATTTTTTTTGGCTCAAAAAAACACACTGTCTTATTTTTGGGGTAGGTCTTTTTTTTAATGTACAACAATCCACACTTATTCATGTAGAAAAGTCTACATGTATTCATGTACACAAATATGGTGATCAGGACAACCAGGGGTACCGTACCTTTCCAAGATAATTTGCTAACTAATCGCTGGCCACAATGAGCGAAGCGCACTTTCACTATAGATTCCTCATAGGTAGAGTGCATTTGGTATCACTCCGTCTGCGACAGGAGCCGGCGCTATAGAGGAGGCATCGGCTTATGCGGTTCTGCTCCCTCCAGTGCCGTCTCGCTTCCTCTAGCGCTGGCTTCACCGCTGAGTCTCTCCTGCCTCTCCCCCTTATGCCACCACCGGCCCTAGTAATGGTTACAACTAGGTCTTATTTTCGGGGTAGGTCTTATATTTTAGCAATTCCCAAAAATAGTACTAGGTCTTATTTTCGGGGTAGGTCTTATTTTCGGGGAAACAGGGTATTAGCACCACTACTTATAATTCAAATCAGCAACATGTTTGAAAAGGTGACAACATTGTAGCTAAATTTGGTAAGTGTTGTCATCATAAGAAAAGTAGTTTTGTGGATATACCTTGCAGGTAAAATTACCAGATATGATTACATTCAAAGCAGGAAATGTACAATATATAAAAAAACAGAATAAACTTTTGGCATTACAAAAATATGTGCAAACATATTCAACTTAAAGGCAAAGCTAACCTTTTTCAAAATGTAATAAATGCACCCATATTAATGGCAACATGCAATTTTTACATTTTTGCATTCAGGCCTGAAGAGCAGTTCGCCTGCGATCAGTGCATCATGGGTGCAATAAACAGACTCCTGCATTTTTAACACTCACCCCCAGGGAGATATGCATTTTCTCTTATGGGTCTGGAGGAAGTAAACAATGAAGTACAAGTGTGGTGATGTCACTATACTTGTGGTTGCACAATCTGTGAATCCCTCTACTACAGTTGTAGATTTTAGTTCCTCCATTCACAGAGCCCTTCACTTGCATAGCCATGTCAAATAAAAAAAAAATGGACATTGCAGGGGAAAGCACCCTGCAGTTCAGGCAAAAAATGGTCTGTTTCTCTTGATGTAGGTTAATATGTTCCACTACAGTCTGTGCAACTGTACTGCCACTTGTGCTTTAAGGCCCCATTCACACCAGATCCATTGCATTGTGATCTATTTTTCAACAGATACTAACACAAGGGCACCTACAAATGTATGGGTGGGAATAGGATCAGCTCACACCACTGTGATCCATTGCAGTGCTTTGGAAAAAAAGTAGAGCACACTCTACTTTTTTCAGCGGAATGTAACGCAACAAAAATAGATATAATCTCAACGCAATGAAACGGAAATAAAAAAAAAAAACTAGATGTTTGTCCACTCAGGACAAGTTAAGAATTGGCAAAAAAGGGGGGGCGTGGCCAGCAGCCGCATGTAGACAGTCGCACTGGAACGAGCTCTCCACAGAAATCCTGCATATCATTCTGATAATCACCTTGCCAGTCTCCTGTTCCCAGTCAGCTTGCAGGGGGTAATCCTCCGGTCCTTGTGGCACACGATCGCGGGGGTGAGCGGGCGCTTTGACCGGCAAAGATGTCAAAGAAGAAGGAGGGTAAGCAGGGAGGCCTGGTGTCCCAAGATGGCGGCGGGCTGCAGGCCGCAGAACGGACCCCGAGCAAAGGGGCAGGGGATAAACTGAAGGACCCTGCGGCGCGTCTAGAACGCAAAATTTTTTTTGGGACCTTCCTTTTTATTATTATATTTTCTATGTGTTTGTGTCTTACCGAGGCGTTCTACAGTGTGGAGCTACATTCGGTGGTATTCCGGCTTACATGTCCCTACTTAACCATGTTAACACATATTGTGTGTACGCCTCTGTATTGTTCTATTGGTTTTTGTTTTTTGTTTTTGTTTTTTTTTTTGTTTTTGTTTTTTGTTTGTTCTTCTTTTTTTGGTTTGTTTTACTTGGTTTGTGTCTCGTTTTGAAGTGTATTATCCTTTACATCAATAAGTATCTGCAACGCTTTGACATTGTACTTTGTACGTGTGTGGATTTTTTTTTTGTCTGAAAATGTTCAATAAAAAAATTCTCTGATTTAAAAAAAAAGAATTGGCAAAAAAGACCAAAAACAAATACCAACAGGACGCAGTAGAAGTCACTGAAGGTTAAAATTGCAAATCAACAGACGCTCTGTTGACTTGCAATTCCCATACAATTTTGGTGTGAACAGGCACTAAATGAAGCTTTGGTATACTTTGTCATTACCCCTAGCATGCTTTAACAGCTTTCCCACCTTCTACAGCAGTCAGTAGCAGTGAATAAATGGACACTCCACCATATAAATATCTCAGCATGCAAGAGCAGAATCACATTTTATATGTTGTCATGAGGAGTGGGAAGTGCATATACTGCATATATTGCTAAATACAGCAGTGATGTCCAGGGTAATTCGTGGTCACACTGATTGAGTGCATGCAGCAGTTGTAAACAAATTAATCATTGAGATGGTTGCTTTTCTGTTCCTGACCAAAAAATAATAATACTTGTAACATGTTTTATTTTTATTTTTTTTAAATGATATTCAGTGTGCCATTCTGTGCAATACCCAACAGTAGGCCACATTGTTAGCTCAGTTGCCAGTTTGTCAACAAAGAAGACAATGCAATCTGTATAGGTGCAGCAAAGCACAACTTTTTTTTATTTCACACCATACTTGTTCATACTCCATTTCCATATTCCAAGACCCCAAGGTAAAGAAAAAATATATAGAATGTCCTCTTTTTAACTTACTACTCTAGTTGGTATGGCTATTTCTTGTAGTCCGTTGTATTTTTAGACAGAGTGTTGTGTTTTCATATATTACTCCTGCAATTTTACACGTTCTGCAGCAGAAAATTTGTATACATTTTTAGCCAATTTTTTTTGTTTCATTTTGGTTAGAGTAGGGAATGGTTGGCGCCATTGCTGCCTGTTTTCATCAGGCTTTAACAACAAACAAGAGGCCACAATGTCTGTTAACCCAACATGGTATCGCCCGACTATGTAACACGGTAGCCTCCAGTCACATCACCATCCACCGGCCGCAGTCAGCCAAGATTGACGCGTTTCAGGGGCATGCCCCTTCATCCGAATCACGATTGAAACGCGATTTCTGGGGACAGTCCCCCGGATTGAGAAGAAGACCATCCCCTGACAAATTATGTTCTCGGGAACATAAAATACAACTTTTTTTTCTAATACTCACCTGATCCCTGGAACCACCGACAAGCTCGGAGATACGCTATTAGCATAGCAAGGAAGCCGGCTGCGCATTTTGCATAGGTCCTGCTACGCTAATAGCATATCTTCTCAGAGGCTGCACACAATGGAGCTGTTCTAATGTACAGCTCCATGTCGCCTGTCGCTGTCGCTTCAGCAGGACCCTTTTTCCCCGTGGATTTTGCGCAATTTTTCTATTTTTTAATGCAGCCCGACGGTGAAGGTCGTGCAATCTTTGCTGGAACATCCCCCCGAACAGTCGCGCTATCCCGAGGTATGTCGCTTGGTGTGAATTGGGGCCTAAGGCAGTGATGTTGAACGTTTCTTAAACCCGAGCGCCCGAACTGCAATACAGTACTAAACTTATTTTCAGCGCTGGCACTTTGAGGTAAATACATTGATTTTCCGTCGCAGTCTGGGCACTCGGGTTCAAAAAGGTTCGCCATCACTGGCCTAGTGTGTTCCAGGGTCCAGTGCATTGTAGAGTACAGGGTCTATTGCATTCAAGTGTTCAGTTTGTTGCAAAGTCCAGTGCATTGCATGGTACAGTGCATTGTAGAGTCCAAGGCCCAGAGCGTTTCAGTGTGTTGCAGAGTCCAGTGCATTGTAAAGTCCAGGTCCAGTGCAGTCCAGAGTCCAGTGTATTGTAGAGTCCAGGGTCCAGTGTGTTCCAGAGTCCAGTGCATTATAGAGTCCAGGGTCCAGTGCGTTGCAGAGTACAGTGCATTGTAGAGTCCAGGGTCTAGTGTGTTCCAGAGTCCAGTACATTGTAGAGTCCAGTGGCATGGTATAGCTGATGGCAGTCCAGACCAGCCACTCTCAGGCAGCCCCCTATTCAGGCATATTAAAAGGCAGCCCGCTGGGGTCTCTCGGGGCACCAGTGAATTATGAACAGTCCCCTGAATAGAGAGCCACATCTGGTGAGCCCACAACCACCAGTGCAACTCTGCAGACCCCTGGTAAGAACCCACACTGGCCACCTGAGAGCCCGCACTGGCCACCTGAAAGCCTGCACTGGCCTCCTGAGAGCCTGCACTGGCAACCTGAGACCATGGAGACATGTGGCCATAAACCCAGGGCAATACAGAGTATGTAGCTTTATATTATTCTGCATTACTGTTTAATGTATTGATTGGATTTGTAATCCTCTATAATTGGCTGAATTCTGCATTGCTGTATAATTTATTGCTGGGATTTGTAGTCATCCATAGTTGGCGGAAATATTCTGCATTGTTGTATAATGTATTGCTGAGATTTGTAGTCCCTATACAGCTTGGAGTCAGTGGCAGAAACTGGGCCCTGGCACCCACCACTGACTCCAAAATGTAGAGAGACTACTAAGCCCTGACAGGAGGAAGAGAGCCCCAGTGACCACTGACATTTCCATTAAAAGGCCCACCAAAATCCTCAGCACCAGGCTCTGAATCTGGCCCTGCCTGCCAGGTCGCCGCAGTGTAGGAAAGCAGCGGCAGAGTGATCTCTTCGGCTCTGTCAGAGCCAGCATGAGCAGAGCTGAAGAGAAGGAGATGGTCGTTTGGGGTAGGTTGAGACAGAAGGGGGGGGGGTCTGGGGGCAGTTTGCTATGGGGCCATGTGATTTCTAGTGACACCCCTGGCAGACACTGTAGTTTTCTCATAATAAGGTGACCTTACATGATGCAATGTGGAGAGTATACCAGCAATAACATTTTCCATATTAAGCGTTGACCAATCTCATTTCTGTTGTAAATGGATAAACAAGCTATCTAATGTAATTTACAAAACCCCTTTTCAACATTTCTTTGCAGGGAAGGATCCAGATAATCTAGACTGCCAGGATTGGGTACACCTAGACTATCTCAAACATCAGCATATGTAATAATTTGTGTGCATTCTCTGGTGTTCCACTGACCTGTATTAGGTACTTTAGTATTAGGTACTTTACTGCTTCCTTAGCAAACAAAAGGATAATATCTCCAACTACATCCCAGAGTCCTAACACACTGGTCCCCAGTCTTTTTGTAACGGTCTATTCAGATGTATTAGGGATGCATAGATACCAAGTACTGTACTTGGTACAAGTACTGATACTTTTCCAGCTCGATCGAAAGACTAGACTACAGAAAAACTCAAAAGTTAGGAGGCAGCTGTCAATTTTAAGGGGCATTGGCTACGGGGCTCCTAGGAATGTTTGACCTTTCTTGCAGAAGTGCATTTGTGAGGTCAGGTATTAATGTTGTGGCACGAGAAGGTCTGGCTCGCAGTCTCCGCCCAAATTCATCCCAAAGGTGTTCTATTGGGTTGAGGTCAGGACTCTGTGCAGGCCAGTCAAGTTCCATCACTCCAAACTCGCTCAACCATGTCTTTATGGACCTTGCTTTGTGCACTGCTTTGCAGTCATGTTGGAACAGGAAGGGGCCATCCCCAAACTGTTCCCCACAAAGTTGGGATCATGAAATTGTCCAAAATATCTTGGTATGCTGATGCCTTAAGAGTTCCCTTTACTGGAACTAAAGGGCCAAGCCCAACCACTGAAAAACAACCCCGCATGATAATCCCCCCCTCCACCAAACTTTACACTTGGCACAATGCAGTCAGGCAAGTACTGTTCTCCTTTCAACCGCCAAACCCAGACATATATATCGGATTGCCAGACAGAGAAGCGTGATTCATCACTCCAGAGAACATATCTCCACTTCTCTAGAGTCCAGTGGCGGTGTGCTTTACAACACTGCATCCGACACTTTACATTGCACTTGGTGATGTAAGGCTTGGGTGCAGCTGCGCTGCCATGGAAACCCATTCCATGAAGTTCTCTACGCACTGTTGGTGTGCCAATCTGAAGGCCACATGAAGTTTGGAGGTCTGTAGATATTGACTCTGCAGACAGTTGGGGCCTTTTGCGCACTATACGCTTCAGCATGCGCTGACCCAGCTCTGTCATTTTACACGGGCTACCACTTATGGCAGAGTTGCTGTTGTTCCAAGTTGCTTCCACTTTGTTATAATACCACTTACAGTTGACCTTGGAATATTTAGTAGCAAGGAAATTTCATAGAACACCTGAATCCAATGATTTGGAAGGCTGTCCCAAAACATTTGATAATATAGTGTATATATACATATACATATATACACACACACACACATATATATATATATATATATATAACCAGAACTCTGGTTACGCCACTGATATATGCACACACACACATACATATATCCTAAATACCCAGCTAGAGCTCCAGTATTCAAAGAGGACCGTCTATTACTGACAAGGGTCAGGATGCAAACAAAACTGGGACATTCCGGGCATGCTGGCAATAGAAGAAAGCAAAAACAAAAATAAAAAAACAATATGAATTGAACATTACGCTTGGTATATGAACATAATAGCATTGTGATATAGCTGAACAATGTAATCAGTGTCACATGGCAATTGGTGTATAGTAGCGCAGATAGTGCTAAAAACCCAAGCTGTTGAAGAGACCCATAGGTAAGCTTTAAACATCAGGATCCTGCTGAGAACGATATTCTGATGTTATCTATCCAACAAAAAACATGTGTATGATAGAGAGGACAATAATCAAGGTGTCCTATGAATGCATTGCGATGGATCTAGTGGGTCACCTAGAGAAGTCAACTTGGGGACACTGGTATATTCTTGTGGTCCTCAATTATGCCACAAGGTATCCAGAGGCAGTTCCATTAAGAAACCCTAGATCCAAGGCCATTGCTCATGAATTGTTTTACATGTACTCTAGCGCTGGCTTCCCAAGGGACATTTTATCTGACCAAGGAACCCAGTCAGGGTCTCTGGCTGCATCCAATTCCTAACCAGCTGCACCAAGTCTTGCATCTAGGACCTTGCTAGCTGGTCAGTACGGTACTTCCAGTGGTGTACCCACTGAGCCTGGATGCCACAGTTACCCCAAGGCGGGCCAGGATCTCTGTCTTCAGCTGGTCATAATTCTTTGCTTCTTCAAGTGGCAGATCAAAATAGGCCTTTTGGGGTCACCTGTTAGAAACGGGGTGATGAGGCCGGCCCATTGGTCTTGGGGCTACTCTTCCCTCTCAGCAGTCTTTTCAAAACTGGTAAGGAATGCCTCTACATCATCACTTGGAGAAAGCTTTTGCAGGAAGTGACTGGCCATTATGGTCACTTGGTTACTAGGGGAAGCGACCGATTGTTCACACCCCTGTGCAAGTTGTCGCATGGCCTCCTGTAGGGCAATTACCTGTGTCTGTGTGGCTTCCTATTGTGCTGCAAGTTATACTGCCAGCAAGCATGTATTTTTCTGTTGGGCTGCGAAGGCCTGTGCCAGGGCTTGTCGCTGCTGAGCCAGCGCCTCCTCCTGGCGGGTTTGCTCCTGCACATTAGCTACGGCTAGCTGCTTTATCAGCTACTCCATGGCTGTGGACTCTAGTGCAGCTTTAGCCCAAGACATGCAAATGCTACACCGCCACTTTAAATGCCAGTTTTCACAAACACCATACATGTAAAAATGCAACTGCCAAAGTACTTGATGAATAAAAATGTGGAGAGTGATTGACACATTGAAGCCTAAAATAAAACACTTAAACACTGGAAATGTATTTATTACTTGTATGTCTATATATACCATTGGAAATTTGGTTTTACCTTAGCCCTTATATAAGATTTACAGAAATATTTACACAAAATAGAAAATAAGACAATTGCCACAAAGTGAAGGATGTTTTTTTATTTTATTATTGTGGTTGATCAAAATGTTGAACATATGCCAACAATTTATTGAAGACAGTCATGTAAGTGACAGCTATTTTTACACATTTTATGCACTTATAAAGTCAAGATGATATGGGTTGTCTCTGTGATATTCCTTCAGTATAATTATATATCAGTCACAGGAAACATCCTTTCATTTTGGCTACATTAACTGTTGTCTATTATAGCTCTTACCACAGTACAAAAAGCGTAAAGCGTAAATTGCATATAATATCCTCACTCATGGAATTATTTAACAACATGGCGGAAAAGCAACACTGTGCATTAAAGTTGGCCTTTGGCTCACAATGAAAGGTCCCTCTTTATTCTTTGAACCCCCTTATAAAAAACTGTTCAGAATATTAAACATTCCAAAGACTTAAACAGTAGGAAAAAATAATATATATATAGTTGTGTTACACACTGGAGAGGCTGACATCACCTCCAGTACAGTACAAAACACTACAAACACTTGATAATCAATTTAAAGCCCTTAAAAGCCTAAGAGCAGATCTGCATGAGTTTCTGCACACGCAGTGCAGTGGGTTGTGCCGCGTTTTTTGCCGCGTTTTTGATGCGTCCCGGGCCGTTTTTGGTTAAAAAAATGTTTTTTGCTAAAAATGGGCTTTCAGTGCGTTCCAGGGCTTTGCATGCATTTTTTATGTGTTTGCATGCGTTCCAGTAAACATGCAGTTTTTTAACCTGCTCTGGAATGGAACGATGCAATGTGAACTGGAGCTAAAAATACCATTGGAATACATTGGACGCAGTTTTGCTCCGGTCTGTAACTGCGCTGCTCTGCTCCTGCGCTTAGTGTGAACAAGGCCTAAAAGCTGAGCTGCAAGCACATTCAACTAATTTAAAGCCTATCTCTGGGAAAAAAACTCCCCTTGCAGTGGGCTGCCCCTGTACTGCATGGGTTAACTGCTTGTTTAGGTCTAGGGTCCTAGGGTCTTACTTGATTGCCTCCTCCTGCAGGGGCCGTCCACACTCCAAGACCAGCACCTGAAACTTCTTTCTCCCTATGCAATTCAATGCTGGGCCCATGGAGGGACAGTCGCCAGAGCGTAGAGGAGATGAGAAGATCACTAACTGCTGGGGGAGTAAAAACAAGACCTAAATGAGCTGTTAACCCTTGCATTGTGGGGGCAGTCCCCTAACTAGACACAATTGATGTAAATCCGCTTTGTGTGCACCAAATGCATTTGCAAACACAGTTATTAACTTTTAAATGTAGTGGTTACATCATCACTGTGCTGTACATAGTCTGATCAGAGAGCAGAGCTGTATGAGGAACCCAGCAGGATCCATGCACTACAGGCTCCCTGGAAAAAACTACTGGAGTGGGGGTAGCTTCAAGACTAGTCACCCTGTTCAAGAAGAGAGAGCAGCAGCGACTCATCTTTATTGCAGGAATCTCATACTAGGAGGCAATGTTTTACACTGGATCACAGTACAGACCTATAAGAAGTACATACAACACACCAAGATTCAAGTAAAAATACTAATGTCTCTTCTATTTAGACAATATTTGCTTATCCCGGGTTTCAGCTTTAAAACACCTAAAACCACCATAATTTCACTTACTGCACTAACTCAACTTGAGTTGGCAAAAAGCAAACATTTGGCAAAGCAAAATCTGCAAATTTTGCTCACATCTAGCGCTGTCAGATTTTTCTAGACTTTAAGGGCTCATGCACACAGATTTATAAAAGCTGTGTTCACTTCTATACTGTGTACAGTTTTATACAGATCTGAACACAACATTATTGTAAACTATAGGACCCATGCACACAGCTGCAATATTATTATTATTATGCTATTTGGTTCTTATCCCCTGTAATATTGAGTTATATAAAGCAAAACCATAAAAATCTGCATTCGCTGTACCAAAGAATTCTCTGTGGTACCGTTACAAACGTTTGTGCGAACGTTTACATTTGTACAGCATGCATGTACTTTGTCCTTAACTCAATTATTCTGATTGACTGGAGGCCGCGGTAACTGTTCGCTATCGCTGCTGCCTACACTTTATGTGTACATCTCCCCCATGGCCCTGAATTAGTAATTCTCTAGGCAGCGGCGATGGAGCAGGTGGCGAATGACCTTGGCCTCCAGTCATTCAGAAGGCGTTGCTGCCTATTCGGGAATATGTAAACATAAACAAAGTAGAAGGGAGCAGCGGCAATGAGGGCACAAAATGACATTGGCCTTCAGCCATTTTTTTTAAATCTTATTTTTATAACAAGAGGTTCACAATAGCAGAGTTGGAAATACAGATTAAAAGGCAGAACAATCACCAAGATTAGTAAAACGACATATGTCGCAAGAAACCTCAGGAGTTGCCAGAAGGCAAATGACAAAGAAAGGTCACTATGAACCCCAGGTGAAAATAGGACAACCCCTTCTCAGGAGTTGAAGACCATAGCCAACACCGACAACTGTCAACCTCGTTTTAACATTAAAAACTATGCAGAGAGAAAGAAAAGTTGCTGTTGTTCCCAGTTGCTTCCACTTTGATTTCAGCCATTCCTAATGAATGAGAGTGTTTATGTTTGCATCGCAACTCTACACAGACATATGTATGAGTTGAGATGCAATATGAACAATTTTTTACACTGGATCTTGCTTCCAGTTTTCTGCCAGAAAGACCTGCGTAAATTTCTATGCCTATGTGAACCCTAAATATAAATAACATACAAACTTGCAGTTATAATACATTCCAATAACGTTTTGCAAGAACAGATGTTTAGCAGGACTGCAGGTATATCACTAACAATTTCATGGGCATGTTTTAGGATCTAATTTCTCCCAACTGAGAACTAACCAGTCGTTTGGTAATTAGTCAAGTTGTTGTTGTAACTGTAGCTAACTCTCAAGCGGGAACAAGCAAGAATGTTATTTCTGTACCTTTAAAGAGAATTATATGGATCAACATCCTGTAATTGTGATTCATTTTATACAATGAAATGAAAATATCATCCACACAGCTTTTTAAGAGTACAGATTTTCTTGACTGTAATGGAAATAGAGGTAATAGGTGTTTGCGGAGATCCCATAAGGGGGATTACAATATTTGGACAGAGATAGAGAAAGATGAAACCACCTGCTCAGTTTGTCACCTCATGTTGAGAAAAGGGCAGCCTGTGTGCTAACAATGCTTAAAGTCCATCTCTAACTATTCTTTTATATATTTCATTGTATAAAAAAATAAACAACTCAGAGTTTGTTGAAATAAAAAATAAAACTTTTCAAGCAATTCGAAAACTTCTGAGGTTTTTCCTCATAGATTCACCACTATGTAGCCTAATGTCACTCAACCCACTTCCTGTGGGTCCAGGTCATAATGGGCACACACCCTGGGTGTTTAATATGATGTCAATCTAGACTTTGGAGTGTACTAAAGAGGAGAGGAAGGCAACACAACCTTTCTTGGACTAAAGCTCTAAGAGAGTTTTAATTTGAGAATATAAACCAGCAAATAAAGTAAATCTCTTATCATCTTCAAATCCACTTTTGAACAGTAAGGCACTTTGAACAACTAACAAATGCAAAACAGGTGATTACACAAAGCATGCATTTGTTAGGCTGGAAAAGGCTGGTTCTTTTTATGCTAATTTAGCTAATAACTGGACAGCTCTCCTCTTAGGCAGCTGTAGACTAGTCTTCTAATGAGGGATTCAGCACCACAACTTACAGAGTTCCCAGTGCTCCAACCCACGCCCAGCTTAGAAGTGTGGCCTTGCTGTCCCTAACCAACAGGTTCCAGTTCCTTTCTGCTCACTTTCCAATCCAGGGGTGCCTTTCTGACACCGATTGTGCCATTTATAGTGCATCTGCATAACAAATCTTTTGAGAACACTATATAAAAAAATAGGCACAGGCTCTCCCAAGATGGTGCCGGCAGCCTATGGCAGAGGACACATTGCTCCTATAACGGGCTCACCCTAGTGACAGTAGAAATGGTAGTCATATGACTGCTCCATTTATACTGCCATAAAGTAAAGTGACTTAGTGATCATAAATCACTGTAACCCTTCCATGTTCAAAAT
The DNA here is from genome assembly GCF_000935625.1 of Nanorana parkeri. Classification (NCBI taxonomy): domain Eukaryota; kingdom Metazoa; phylum Chordata; class Amphibia; order Anura; family Dicroglossidae; genus Nanorana; species Nanorana parkeri. The sequence continues at coordinate 1,619,665 of NW_017306486.1, forward strand.
GTCTGACAAAGCAAAAACATCGTACCTTGGGTGTAGCAGTGGCCACAACCCCAACCCCACTTTCCCACACATTTCTCCTATGTAAAAATATTTATTTACAAAAGTTGCTAATATCCCTATAAGATAGAAAATCACTGAGTGAACAAGGTCCCTACCCCATGCATAACATGGCAGGCCTGGGTGTCCTGGCTGCAGAGAAAGAGCTTATTCTCACAGGCATCTCCAAGAATCTTCACCACTCCACAACTGGTACCCTTTCTCCTGATCAGAAGAAAATTTCCTCCAAGTATAGAACAGGACCACTACTGCACTAGTACAGTGGAAGGGCCACAATACCCCCATACAGGAATATATGAAGGCTAGTGACCTTAGCTTAGTGGAAAGCCTTTAGCAGAGAGCCTTTCACAGCTCTGCTATGGGTGGCAAAGTGGTTTCCTGCGTAGGTGAAAGAGCACTAAAAGTCCAAAGCAAAGGAAGCATTCCCCCTTAAAATAGGAGTATCATTTTAGCACAGTCTTGCTCTGTTGCAACACGACTTTTGATTTACTATTGTATTGGACAGGTTATGCCAGTCAATGATGGAGGACAATGTACACCTCTCTGCTGAGTTATTACCTCCATGGTGGGGGCATTTCCACATCCATGGTATTTAGCCTGGATGGAGGATTTGAACAAAAAAGCTCCTAATGTACAGCTAGCATTACACTTGCTACATTTAGTATAGTTAATATAGTTTTAATTAACAATCCATAACTATTCCTTTTTTAAACTTGCTATAAGTTCAGTTTTAAAACTGATCAGTAACACATATATAGATAAAAAAAGACTATTGTCTCCCTTTTAAATCACAAAAAAACCTTACTGATCAGACACATTTTAATTTCCAGCACTGATATACTATAATAATTCTAAATGCAAAGTGCTTGCTTTGAGTTAGTGAAGATTTGCACTTTTGTATTATTACACTTCATTTTTTTATCCCAAGCAGTTTGGAAATAATAAACCATTCTTCTGCCTACCTGCTAATCCCAGCAGATCACTTACTATGCCTCATTGACCCTAGCAGCTAGCTTTCAGCATATATTCTCTGATTGTTGATTGCCTGGGCTGGCAAGAGCAACAAAGAAGTGATTAAGACATGGAATACGATATTAACAGAATCATTGCTAATTTTCAGAATACTGTATAAAATTGAAGAGAAACATTTCCTTTCATTCATCAAAAAATACTGAAACATGTTAGAAACTGAATTGTATATGAAGCCCCCATGCACACTTGTGCATGTGCGAAAGCTTGTATTTTTGTGCGGCAAGTATCGCAACAAAGAATTTCCTGCACCTTTTTTTCAAAGCGCTCCTCACCAAAATGCATGGTACCTGGTTTCTATGTGTTTTGGTGCTGTTTTATGCGCCTGAAAGTGCATGGTGCAGCAAGGTGTGTAATGGTGCCATTAACTAGATAAGGACAATAGGATATACCTGCACATTCTGGACCATAAGTGGTTATACACAGTTTTCTTCAGCCAGCTCCTGGCTTTCATGTACTAGTGATCCAGTGTACAAGAACCTGCTCCTCTGGGGAGCCTGGGACCACAACAAATGACTTCAGGATAGGTAGTGATAGCAGCTCAAGTAATTTCCGTTACTGCATTTGCTGTGTGATCATTGAACCTGAAAGCGCTGTGAGCATTTCTGGGTGCACAGCAGTCAGATACTTTTTTTAAAATAAATTCTTTATTTAGACAGTTTTCAAATGTGTACAAAATACTTAGAAAAGTTGTTGCAAGAAAAAAGCAGTAAACATGCACATACGCAGGTATGGGGTAACAGAGGTAACGTAGTGATTGCAAACACAGTATGTGACTTTATATGCAATTGATAACAATATGAAGCAAGGGGTAGAGAGAGAGGATGAGAGTCATTATGCAGACGGGCTGCAGTGTCATTCTGAAGAGTCCACTGATGTGGGTCTACGACTAGGACAAAATTGGTGGGAGACTCTCTTTCCTTTACAGGTTTTTTCTCCCCTTTTGGGGGGGGGGGGGGTACTGAAGGTTAATTAGGGCGACGTCCCACCGATAATGTGGAGGGGGAGCATGGGTTGAGTAGCACATAGGTAGGGGACGTCCACTTATAGTGGAAGGTATCTGGTAGATTCGCTGGGTGGGAGTGCAAGGGGTGAAGTTGTAGAATAAGAAGTTGTGGGGTCTGCATGAGTTGTGGGGAGCGTTGGAAGAGGGAGCAGAAAAAAGAGGGGGCAGATCAGGTCATAGATGGGTGAGTCGGCATCTCCAGCCTGTCGGGATACCGGGGCCCTTCAGAGGGAGAGGTATTCAGGTGACAGAATGAACTCCATCCAGGGAGACCATGTGCTGGAGGACGATGTGTTATTTTGTTTAAGTGAGCTTGTAAGGTCTTCCATGAGATAAATATCATGTATGCAGTCCAAGACCTGTCTGATGAGTGAGGGCTCAGGTTTTTTCCAAAAGACCGGAATGCAGCCCCGAGCAGTGTTGACTATGTGTCTGATAAGTGATCTCGTGTAAGTGCGTAGAGGGATATTGTTGTGGTGGAGGAGAAAGAAGGCAGGGTCTCGAGGGACATTGGCGTCCATACATTTTTGAGTAAGAGCGTGCACTTCATCCCAGAACTGCCGGAGGGCCGGGCAGGACCAGAACATGTGGAGCATACCCGCAGAAGATTGCCTGCACCACCAGCACTGGTCTGGCGAGTCCGGGAATAACACGTGGTGTGCGATACTATCTGGTCACGATTTTGTAGCCTGACTCCTGATACCTATTGCTGATTGAGGAGCGGTAAGATAGAGATAATAATTTAGTCACGGTTTCCAGGGATATAACGGTCTGTAGATCCTCCTCCCATCTCGAGAGAAACCAAAGCAGGCGTGGGTCCGATGGTTGAATCAGTGGTGTCTAGCAGAATGAGAGAGTATGGCGGGTGGCGCCAGTTTGGGTGCAAAGTTGTTCAAAAGGGGTGAGCGGCCTTTTGATATTGGGCACCAGCGGGATGGCGGAAAGGAAGTGGGTCAGGTGCATGGCAGACCAAAAGTCCAGCGGGCCGTACTCTGGTAGGGTTCGAAGGGCGTGAGTGGAAGGCCACTCCGAGGTCTTTAGGAGATGCAAGGCTTTGTACAGGCCTAACTCTCTCAGAGCCGGGTAGGTGTGGGTGCCAATACCAGGTGGGAAGGAGGGGTTGTCAAGTCAAGTATGCGGAAGAGAGGGGATGGAACAGTGGTCAATGATGGACCCCTTTGCAAAGGTCGAGCGTGCCAGTTTCAGGATAGGGCCAATGGTGGGATGTGTACGGATTTGGGGCGTAAGGGGTGCAGAACTCCAGGGTAGGTTGGCCAGCGGGGCTTCTGCGTGGGACTGTTCTAAGGTGACCCAAAGCTTGGAGGGCGAGTTGCAGTTCCAGTCTACTATTCATGTCAGGTGTGTGCCAATATAGTATTGGTGAACGTCCGGCAGAGACATCCCACCCGAATGCCTGGGTCTCCGCAGTACATCATAGCTTAATCTTGGCGGTTTTTGAATCCAGACGAACTCCGTAAAGGTCGTTCGTATGCTGCGAAAGAGGTTGTGGGAATGTGGATTGGCAGGGCTTGGAGGGGGTACAGTAAGCGTGAGAGGATGGATTGCTTCAGGATGTCGCAGCGGCCCATCCAAGAAAAGGTATGTGTGGTCCACGATTCCAAATCCGATTTTATACGCGAGTGCAGCGGGGGAAAGTTCAGGGTGAACGCGTAGGAAGGGTCTTTGGGGAGCAAGATCCCGAGATATTTGATGGCGGTGGGAGCCCATTTGAAAGTAAAATTATGTAGGACTCTCCGTAAGTGCGGGAGGGAGATATGGACGACCTCTGATTTTTGGGAGTTGATGCGAAAGTTCGTAAGGGTACTGTACCTCTTCAACTCCTGAAGGAGAACAGGGATAGAAATATAGATAGAGATGAAGAAGAGAAGGTCGTCTGCAAAGGTGGCGATCTTGTGGGTCGTAGGGCCAATTGTAATACCTCTGATGTCCAGATTGGCTCGGACTGTTTGCAGAAGGGGTTCCAGCATCAGCACAAATAGGAGGGGCGAGAGGGGGCAACCCTGATGGGTGCCGTTAGAGATGGGGAATGCAGGTGACAGAGTGCCATTTACCCTTACCTGGGCCGAGGGGTTGGAATAGAGCGCTCCAATCCAGGTTCCCATGTGTTGTCCCACCCCCACCGCCTCCAATGTACTGTGTAGAAACCGCCAGTCCACCCGGTCAAACGCCTTCTCCACATCTGTGGACAGTAGTACACATGGGGTGGCGCTGGACCGGGCGGAGTGAATCACCCCAGAGCTCGAGTGGTGTTATCTCTCGCCTCTCTGGATGGGATAAATCCAGTTTGGTCAGGGTGAATGAGGTCTCCCAGGTGGTGTACAAGCCGGAGGTATAGAATTTTGGCAAAAAGTTTTGTGTCAATGTTAAGAAGCGATATTGGCCTATAGCTGGGGCATAGGGACGGATCCTTCCCCTCCTTGGGTATGACAGTAATATGTGCTCTGAGGGAATCAGGTGGCGGGGCATGGGCCATGTGCAGGGAATTAAGTGCATTCAAGAATGGAGTGGCCAAAGTAGGGAGGTAGCGTAATAATAGGATAAGGAAAAAAAGGGGATAGGGGGATTCCATCAGTGAGCTGCCAAGTGGAGGGAGAGAGGGGATACCTGAGTCGTGAATATAGCTCTTCATGCGAGCTAAATGGGCCGAAGCGTTCTGGGAGGACATGGGGTGTGATATATTGTAGAGGCCTTTGTAATAGTCGGCGAAAGCGTCCGCAATGTCAGACGTGAGCAAAAGTTTGGCACCCGACGGAGATGTGATAGAGGGAATGAACGTCCGCGTGTGCTGTTTGCGAAGGGCTCTAGCAAGGTACTTGCCACACTGGTTGCCATACTCGTAGAAGGTGCGGCGGCATTTGAGTAGTGTGGATTTAACTTTGGCGTTGCATAAGGCACGGAGTTGTTCTCTCGACAGGTGTAGCTGGGCTCTGATGTTCACTTCAGCGTGATGTTTATGGCGCGTTTTCGAATGTATGGATCTGGGACAGGAGATTGGTCATGTCTCTCACCCTCTGCCATTGACTTTAGAGCCTTGGGCAATGAGGAGGCCGCTGACAGTGGCCTTGTGGGCTTCCCAGACAGAGTATGGTGAGACGTCCGGCGTTGTGTTTTCCGAAAAGAACAGAGCGAGATCCTGCTCCAGGGAGTCGGCAAACCCGGGCTCCTGGAGCAGGGAGTCATTTAGTCTCCACTGCCACGATCCAGGGAGGGGGACCCCAGGTCCAGGAGGAGGGATATAGGAGCATGGTCGGAGATGGTGATATTCCCTATATTCGTACGGCGGATCTTGGGGAGTTGGCTGTGGTGAATTAGAAAGAGATCAATGCGAGTATAACTTTGGTGTAAAGAGGAGGAGAAGAAGGTGTAGTCCCTAGTGGAGGGGTGATGCACGCGCCAAATGTCAAGGAGTTGGTGAGAGAAGAGGCAGCACTTGAGGCGTCTGAGAGTAGCAAACGAGAGATCGGAGGAGGCCCTCGAGGAGTCAATGCCCGGTTCCAGGATGAGGTTAAAGTCACCCTCCAGAATCAGCATGCCCTCCCTGAACTCCGACAGTCTGGCCAGCACACGCTCTATAAATGTGATCTGGTGGTGGTTGGGAACATAGATATTAGCGAATGTCATCAATTGGGAGCCGACTGTCCCTTTCAGGAACAAGACCCTGCCCTCTTCCCCTACATGTTGGTCTAGGAGTGCCCAGGAAACCGTGCGAGAAAAGAGGATGCTCACTCCCCTGGATCGCTTGTCTGGTGAACCACTGTGGTAGGCTAATGGGTACCTGCTGGTCTCTATGCGGGGTATACAATCTATCTGAAGGTGCGTCTCCTGTAGGAGTGCAACGTCGGTCCCCTGGCGATGGAGGTCATTCAGGATCACTCTCCTTTTTTCCGGGGTGTTCATCCCCTTTACATTCAAGGAGAGGACCTTGAGGGTCGCCATGGTCGGGGTGCAAGAGTAAGGCTGAGGAGCAGGGGGGTAGTAGGTAGGCTATGGCAGCGAGTTTAGGCTCAACAAACTTTTAAGTGTTCTAACAACAGTATGAACAGTGAGCCGCTGCCTACTGTAGCATCACATATTTAAATGAAAAGACAACATTAAATGGTCATAAAGGAGACAACATTAGTATGAACATCAAGGTATGAGCACCTTCAGAGCCCGGAGGAGGTCATCTTTGCTGCATTCAGATGTGGGTAAGGAGGACGACCGGCCCAATCAGCGGACATGTCGCCGACCTCTCCCCACGTGGCAGGCGGTGGGCACATAACAGAGTAAAAAAAAAACACACATTGTAAAGAGGTGGAGATCTGCAGGCATACATCACCCATAGATGGAGGAGTGTTGGTCTCGGCAACGGGTGATGGTATAGTCCCCGGGTTGGAATGCGGTAGAGTTCCGGTATGCAAGTCGGAGGGTAACCGGTCACAACGGGAAGTCGTCCTCTGGCGTTAGTCGCTGGCTAGGGGCCGTAAAGTTCCCTAGTAGGTGGATCCCATTCAACAGTTCGGGGTACACATCACCCACCAAGAAATGGGAGATGAACCTGGTGGTGGGGTATGGTAGAGTCTCAGGCCAAGGAGGCGTTGGAGACTGGGCTTGCATAACGCAGGAGTGCTAAAAAACAGTGGAAAGATGTCCTCCGGTGCTGGCAGTAGGGCAAGGATCAGGAAAGGCTGGAATCTCACAGTTCCCTAGAGGTGGGTTCCCATCCATCTGCAGGTGAAATCAGGCTTGCTGTAGGCGGCATCGGCATTGGAGGATAAGGTCTCACACCGGTGGGTGCCCGGTGCTGATTGCGTTGAGGGAGAGAGCAGGTTATGTCAGGCAGATCAGGTTGCAGCCAGTTGGGTATCTCGATCGGGGAGGATCCCAGGAAGGAAAACAGGGCCGGTAGTTGATCTGGATGGCAGAGGATAAACGAATCTCCATTCTTGCTCAGGCAGAAGGGGTATCCCCAGGAGTAAAGCACCCCCGCTCTCCGTATTTAAGTAAGTAGCGGCTGCAACACCCGGCGCATTAGAAGGGTGCACCTGGAAAAATCAGGGAGAAGAGTGATATCAGACCCCTCAAATGGAACCGTCCCCTTGCGCCAGGCCTAATGGAGAATGGCCTCTATCACCGTGTAGTAGTGCACACGACAGAGAACGTCCCTGGGGCGGATGTCCCTGTCCGGGCGTGGGCCCCCAGTCCTGGGGACCCTGTCAAGTTCCAAGGGGGAGTCGGGCGGTTTGTCCAGTTGTGTTGAGAATCTGGGTCACCACTGCCCTGAGGTGTGAGGCTGGCGTTGTTTCAGGTAGGCCACGCAGTTTAACATTATTGCGACGGGAGCGGTTCTCCAAGTCGTCATGGGACAGCGTCATGGACGGCTTTCCTGGTGTAGCACCCTGGATTCCAGTTCTGTCAAGCACCGCAACACAGCATCATGGTCAGCATGCAGCATTGTGACACATCCCTCAAGGTGCGTGACCGTAGAGGTGATGCCCGCTATGTCCCGCCTGAGGGCCAACTCCATGTTAGAGACTATCTCTTCCATGTCACATTTGGTCGGGAGGGAGAGCAGAATAGAGGACATCACAGAGTTTCTGTCACTGGCCAATGCTATTATACAGACCTACAGGGGTTGTTAGTCCCCTGGTGATAACAAAAAAGTTTAATTAAAAAAAGGGATTAAAAAAGTATAATATAATTAATAAAAAATAAATAAATAAAATACAAGCAGCCCCATCTCCCCTCCATGTGCAAATGCAACATGTATGCAAACAGCTAATGCTCCACATGTTATGGAATAGCCACAAACGGAGTGAGAGGAATAATTCTAGGGTCATCATTTGCTGTTAAGTCTGAGTGGTAAAGGCTTTTAAAATGTTTACTATGGCAAAAGTGGTTGTCATTTCAAGGGCACAAATAATAATCATTATTTTCTTCAATTTTATAGCCAAAAATTCAGATTTTAATGTGTGTGAAAAATGAAAAGATTTCTCTAGTCCTGGCACTACATTTCCTCTTACAATGTGAAAAGCATTTTGGCATGCTGCAAAAACACACATATTTCCTCAGGTTGCACCGAGCAGAGATGTGAATGAGAGTTACCACATTTATAACAGTGCATATTGTCTTTACTTTTTATTTCTCAATATGTGGCTATTAGGGATGTATAGGGGCTAGTAGATATGTGTGACTTCTGCACTGGAGAAGATGCCATTAAATGCCATTATTATAAAACATAATTGCAGAACTCCTATGATCCAGATATGGATCACACCCACAATGACATTGCGGTCTACACAATCTTCTCAGAATGTCCCTTCTCCTACCCAGGTCATGGTCCCTAAGTGCCATGCTTTGAAATGTGCTTCAAATTCCAAAAAGTGTAGTAGGAATTACAGTGAAATGGGCAGCAACACAAGGCCCTTAGGACAAGGACGCAGGCAGCACGCAGGTGGTTTGAGCCCTCACATGGTATTCAAAGCCTTACTAAGCTATGAATTTTTACTGAGCCTGGCGTCTGCAGTGAAAAGGGAATCACTTGCACACATGTCAGGGAAGAAATGCAGCAATCTTTGAAACTTCTTTTTTTTAAGCATTTTGAGCAGAATCTCTATCCAGGTTTTGTATTGGAATTAGTGATTATCTTTGTAAAGTAGAAGTGCAGGCAACATTTTTTGAAGTTTAGGACAAAAAGAAGAGGCTTGTATTTCTTACCTGTGTCCCTCTAGAAAGATTTTCCCTTAGTTCCACTATGAACACCAGGGCAGGAAGTGAAGGGAAAGCTCTCAAACATGGATAAGCATTAACATAATTAAAGTCCATCTACACCCAAAAGAAATAGATTTTATATATTGCAGCTCTCTAATTCTTAAATGTGTTGTTGTCAAACAAAAAATAGTTTTAATTTCTCCTTTATTTTCACCTCCCAATCTGGCAAGTAATCTGTTATTTTTGACGTTGTTTTTCTTTGTTTTCTCCTGCCAATTTGGCCAGTAATCTGTTATTTTTGACGTTGTTTAACAGGTCAAGCTGTCCAGTAAAAGTGGCAGTTAAGGGGTTTAGACAAACCATTCAACAGTGACAGGGATGCTTACAATGGTCAGATTTTATTCATTTACGTAAATCCTTTATCCTAAAAGCAAAACAAAACTGTTGCTGTAACTTCTTAAAAAGTATTATTAGCTGAAATTCAGATTTAATTTCTAAGTCAAGTTAATCTAAATCTGCTAGTTCATCTAACACTACCCTCTCCACAGTGTGACAGTGATGAGTGGAGAAAGTAAGTGTGTTACAAGCCGGATCACCAGGTGAAAATAAAGGAAAAAACACAAAGCCAGAACTAATGCAGCCACCACATTTAATGGCGACCCACTACTAGGAAGCTGCCGTCTGGCCGTTTAATTACAGTGGCTGGACTGCAAGTAGTTAAAGGCGTCTTTATTTTTGACAAATAGCGTTAAGTTTCTCTTTAACCATTTTACACTCTGTTTAATACAAAAATGTCTGGAGATTCACCTCACAGTGTATATTGAGCCAAAACCTTTTTTACTAGTTTTGGATAGAGTGGGGAATTCCCTCACTTCCCGTTTTATTGACAAAATTTTATCAGACAGGAAGTGAAGGGAATCTTGCAACAGCAACACAGACAGAAATAAAAATGTTTTTCCTTAGTAATGTGGGGGGATCCTAGAACTCCTGCCAGATTTTTATTCCTGTTTGTGTTTCTGTTGCATATTTGTTAGACATGTGCGATTCGTTTAGTTCCAAATCAAAATTCAGACAAATTTTTGTAAATTCAGACATTCGGATGTATCCGAATTAAAGATATACCGAATTTCCGAATCTAGAATTCGTTAGCGGTAGTCCGGTCAAAATTTCGTTGTTGGAAATTTCACTCGAATCCGATGAAAACTCGCCGCAAAATGACATTCAGCCCGAAAGTAAACAGATGGGCGAAGCAAGCCGTGATGTCACAGCTCGCTCCGCCCATTTGACATTCTCAGCTGTCAAATACTACATAGCATTCGGAAACTCCAGAATGCTATTCGGGTCTGTGAGCCGAGGTGTCATATGAAAAGTATAATGACACCTCGGCTCACAGACCCAAATAGCATTTGGAACACCCCAATGCTATGTAGCATTTGACAGCTTAGAATGTCAAAGCTTAGAATTTCAATTAAAGGATTGTATCAAAAGTCTGGACTTTTTACTAACGATTTGATTTAACCCTTTAGTGAATGGGTAGGGGTACAAGTACCCCTTACTCATTCACAAGGGGGTGTGGCATATGGGTGCCCCCTTAATTAAAGGGGTACCCCAATGTAAATAAGCCCCATTGCCCGCAGACCCCCGCAACCACCGGGTCATTGTTGTGGGGGAGAGGCCCTTTTCCCCATCGGCATGGGGACACCCTCTCAATGCCGAGGGCACATGGCCTGGTAAGGCACAGGGAGGGGGCGCTTGATCGCCCCCCCCCCTGTCCTGCCCTGCTGGACCAATGCTCAGATCAAGGGTCTGGTAGGACTGTTAGGGGGACCCCACGTTTATTTGTTTCCCCATTTTTGGGGGCTGGGGTTCCCCCTTAACATTCCTACTAGACCTAAAGGGCCTTGTATGGATTTTGGGGGGAACCCCACACACTTCTTTTTAATTTTAACTTGGGGGTCCCTCCTAACATTCCTACCAGACGTAAAGGGTCTGGTATGAATTGGGGGGAACCTCATGTTTTTTCCCCTCTTCTGCAGACTAAAAAAAAACCAAAAAAATATTTGTTTTCTAATGTGATTTTGCTGCAACTAAATTTCGTCCACAAACAAAATTTCGACCTGACTACCGCTAACTAATTTTTCCAAATCCGAATCCCGAAACTAATTGAATTTTGTACCCGAATCCCGAAAAACTATATAAAGCAAAGTCTGAATCGAAACGAAACTAATTCTTTGCCAGCGCACATGTCTAATATTTGTCCTCACTTCCTGTCTGGTCAAACCATTGTCAGCAGGACAGGAAGTAAAGACAAGATCTCCCTAACAAAGCTCCAGATAGCAGTAAAAGTGGAGAATGTATACATCTCCCCCACTCTATGCAAAGCTGGAAAAAACATTTTTTGGCAGGACATAAATTATATATAGGTTTATCCCATTCAGAGACATGTAAAACTTGTGCCACATTGACTGGTGTGGAGTCCTGATTGGAACTTTTAATCAGCCAAAGAGCAGGCCAGCAGCTTCAAAGCTACCACTTCCCAGAGCCTTGTGAGCACAATGGATTTAATCTATTAAGGGAGCAACAACTGTCCACTTAGCAAAGGGAATATTCGCTTTGCAAAATGAATGTTCATTGAGCTTAGGAAATATAGTAAAGTTGTGTTAACGTTAATCATCCAATAACGTGCAAGCAAAAATACTGTTACTTCTCTGGCACATGATAGGGTTTTCAAAATGAGCTCAGCTTCATCTCATCTTCAGCTAATTCAAAAAGCTCTCCAAAAGTAAGTGAACAGTATCTACTCCCCTGCTGCCCAACATGCAACCTTTAGGCACCATACCGTGTGGTCCTTGAGCCACAGCAGCCAATAGTCAGATCTTCCATTACCTAGGTGCTTACTCAGGGACACTACTAGATCTCTTTTCTCCCTTTGGTTTAATCTGATTTTGGTAATGGATATTGTTTAGAGAAATATCAATAGTGGTACCAGTCATTTTTTAAAGGGGCCACTGACTTGTAAAAGAACTGTCATGGTGGTGCTCTAGCATTCTTTTGTAAAGTGTACTCAGTTTTTCAAAGTCTCCTACAGCATGTCCCCAGTCTCTAACCACACCCATAAGTTGTCCTTAGTCTGTGACCATCTACTGTAGTATGTACAGTATAGACTGACCATTTTCTGTAGAATTACATACACTGAACAATATGTCCTGCCCTTTGGTGTTGTCAAGAGTCACACACAAAGGGACCCACTGTATTAAACAAGTTGACCACCAATGCTCCACTCATTCAGTAAATCAATCAATTTCGGTGGCTGATGGTGGAAACCACCCAAAGAAAGCAGAGTAATGGTGCAGACTGGTGATAATGGGGGAATTTGAACCACTCACACTGCCATTCAGGGTTGGGGAGATGGGTGCATGTTTAGAGCGTTTCCATCTTTTGTTTGACAGTGTATAAATTCTTCATCAGGATTTCCTCAGAGACGAACTTAGTAGCATTATTAGATGAACTCATTTAGAAGGCCTCAACTTAATCCTTAATAATTATATTCAGAGGAGAAAAAAAAGAAAGATGTGTTTACAAACCTGTATCCAACCACAAAGGAATAGGCATATTTATAGGATGAAGGTGGTTCAAATTGTGGGTTAATGCATATATATTCCAGCCTTTGAACTATGTACTCTGTACTATGTGCTTGATGATCAGAGCACTGACCTCCCATTAAATTAAAAAAGCACATGTAAGTAGTACGTGTTGATCTTTTCTGCATATTTTTTTGCTTGTAATATTAACCTTCAGTAATGGTGAATGTTGGCATCAAGACCTTTCCATTTTGCATACACAACTCATGGTGTATCATGGTCCTCCAACAGGTTTATAAATTCCTTTCTGCTATTAAAATGCAAAGATAAGGTGAAATTTTATTGGCAAACCAAAATCATTATACCTGCCTTGTTTAGTATAAGACCCTTTTGAGCTTCTCAGTATAGTATTTTTATGCTTTTATGTCAAATATTTCATTAGTGATTGGGACAGCACCACTTTCTGCCTGGACAGGTGAAATAAATAAAATATGTCTGTGAGATGTCTCTATACTTAATGCATGTCATTGTAAATGCAAGTGATGTGACATGCTTTTCATACAACATACATTATATAAATTGCCTACAATACAGAGATAAAAGCATTAAAATGTAAAAAGACATTTACTTTCACCGCTTTACATTCTATGCTATATTTCTTGCATTTGCTCTTGTCCTTCTACTTATGATTGGCTTTTTTTGCAAGATTTGTGTTCAGGATAATTCATGTACCTTTATATTTATTTATTTCAAAACAAGTGCCACTTATTCTCATTTCAACTGTAGCAAACATATCTCCCCTTTGTCCATTATCATGGCTTGTGTCATAAAAGTTTTGTACACCTATATACGGCTTCAATTCTAACCATTGCATTCCAACCGCCCATTGTTATTGCATAATTGTTTTTCTTTAATTTTTTTCTATGTCTTCTACTTTTCAGATAGGCTTGCCAGGCCTGTGTTCTATTCTGAAGATGGGTTAATCATTAAAATTACTACCCACCCTACTTTGCCTCGGCCTCAACCTTCTCCAGCTGCGTACTTATCTGAATGTGACAACCACAGTCTGCTCTAATGTCTACATCCTCCAGCTAAAACCTTCCTCAACAATGACTGTGTCTGTGCAGTAAGTCCTTACAGACTTATACGGGGCAGTTTTATAACTGTTTCCGGTCTTGGGAGAAATCCCTATACAATTCTATGAGGGCTCATTGCACTAGCAGAGCCAGAAGCAAGGAAGATTTTGGCAGAAGTATGTAGGCATTAGAGGAGGCCATGGTTGTCCTGTTCAGTTAAAATGTGTCATGACAAAAAAAAAAAATCAGTAGATCTTTGCAATGCAGACAACTTTTTTCACATTTTATTGCTTTAAAAACACTGCAGGTACAAATAAATATCTGTTGACCTTCCCAGAAATCCAGTGAACTTGCTGGCAATGCTGCTCTTGCTGCATTTAAATCCCAAGCAGTGTTGTCATCACTGACTAGCTATTCTCAGCTTCCTCTTGTTGGTTATATGTTTACATGAAGCACTGAGATCTTGAGGAATGCTGAATTAAGTTTTATTTGCTTAGGAGAATATTACATCAGAATACAGCATACAGATACAACTTCATGTATATATCATAGATAAGCATGCATAAGCATAGAGACTAACATTGCACTACAACACCATCTACAGATCAAAATACATAATTAAACCTCAATATGCTGTTGTATTTCCAACACATTTCTCCTCAACTCCATAACATAAGAGAGGGGTGTTTTGTAGTCCAACGGGGGAGATCTCAGGCAGGGTCGACAACACTGTTTGGGATTTCATTGCAGCAGGTGCAGCTGTGTCAGTTTTTTTTTGCAGCATTATTAAAAAGGCAAACTATGTATTGCATGTGTTTTTCTTTTGTCCAGAATGCACTTAATGTAGGCAGCTCAGGGGAGGGGGTTAGGTAGTTCAGGTCAGAAAAGCTAGAGAGAGTGTGAAAGTGAACTTTTAAATAATTTGAACAGTTCACTAATTATAAATGTATGACGCAATGTATATATTCATGTGTAAACCTTGGTTGCAATCTCCTGCCTCTGAGCAGCTTTATGCTACAGCGGCAGAGATTTGGGTAAAAACAAAATGCATGTTTTTCCACTGCTGTTTACTTGACTATAATAGCATTAACGTGTTAGACAGCATATTAAAGGGTTTCTAAACCCTCCGTTTTTTTGCCTATATCTACGGCTATCAAGCAGTAGATATTGGAAAAAAGTTTTTTTTTAAAAATGCTTTAACAGTGGTTTAAACTTACCTTGTTTTGGCTGCGCGCTCCCAGTCCAAGAAAACAAAACTGCTCCGGCGGCCGCAAAGCATCTTGGGGCGGGCGCATGCGCAGTTCGGATTCTCGGCCGGGAGACGAGCAGATACGCAAGGTAAGTCTATGGACGCGTGCACCCGCATGCAGACAGCTGGATCGGAAGTGCCTGCAAGCAGAGAGAAGTCAGCGCTGGATCGGAGAGCCGCCGCACCGCTGGAGGGACAGATGAAAACATCAGGAAAGAAGAGGAAGATCGGATTAAGAGACATCATTTAGGGTAAGTGCCGACATTAACATTGGGGGAGGGGAAAAATTATCCTTTAATGTCACTTTAATATAATACATGTTTGCATCAGCCTGCTCTGTGATTTGTCTTACTACATGGGAAATTAACTTTAAATTAGGCGCTACACAAATCATTTCATATCGACATCCAAATATCGAGGTCGCAAAATCTCAGCATGTGGACCATAAGGATTTGACACAAAGTACAATCGGTACTGATAAAAGACTAGCTAAGTATTAAAGAGACCCTGTCACCAACTTAATACATTGCAGGTAAAAACACAAGGGAATCAAGCATTTTAAATGTGTATCTACTGTGTTTTTCCATGTCTATAAATAATTTTTATTCTCTTGCAATGTGCCTATGAACTGGCTAGAAAAATAGACTGGTCAGTTCTCTAGCACAGCTCCCTCTCTCATAGTATGTTATAACCCTCTCCTCTTCTGGAACTGTCTAATTACTGCCTGTGCTAATCCCTCTCCACTGCCCCTCCCTACATAACCTTTAATGTCGCTTTTGGGGGGAAGAGTGAAGGACGTGTTTTAAAGTGTCACTTGAGAGACAGCTCTGTGTATGGCTGGGACTGCTGACATCACACCCAAGATGGTGGTACCCAGCAGAAGTCTCAGGGCTTTTGGATGTCTACACATGGGAGGATTTTTCAGATAAATAACATGCATACAATATGTTAAAATGAGCATATAATCTTATGGGATCATTATTGAAAAGCATGCTCTGGTGACATGGACTCTAAGGTTAAATTCATGATAAAGATTGAGTTAAAGTGAAACTCCATTTTATTTTATTTTAATCATGCCGTCTTAACAATCAATTAGTTTAGTTAGTTTAGTTTAGTCCAAAAATTATGATTCATTGTTTTAGCTGTACCACCCAGAGAGGTTTGATGGGCTGTCTGCACAGAAAAAAAGTTCACAGGTAAGGATTGATCTTTGCAACTGCTTGAATATACATCTTTGATGAGATTTCTCAGATAGTAAGGCTGATCTGTTACCAGACATGTGCGATTCTTTTAGTTACGAATGGAAATTCATACAAATTTCTGTAAATTTGGGGACATTCTGATGCATCCGAATTTGCAAATGACAGAGATAACGAATCCGAACGTATTGGAATGTTTGATAACAAAATTCGGCCGTACCCAGAAGCAGCTGAGCCCCCTACCCACAGACCCCCACAAAAACTGGGTCAGGATTGTGAAAGAGAGGCCCTTCCCCCTGGAAAAGCATCTTCCCAATGCCAAGGGCATGTGACATGGTATGGTGGAAGAAGGGTGTGCCTTCTCGTCCCCCCCTTTCCTGCCCTGCCAGTTTGCTGCCTGGATAGGAGGTCTGGTATGGAATTTTAGGGGGAACCCCACTTTTTTTTTGTCGTTGGGGTCCCCCTTAAAATTCCTACCAGACCCAAAGGGCCTGGTATGAGTTATCAGGGGAACTGCATGCTGTTTTTGTTTTGTTTCTTTGGAGAAGGGCTGCTGTACGGGCTACTCACCATAGTCCGTACAGTAGCCGAAGGGTGCCGAGCGGCTCAGCCGAGCCAAGGGCATATGCTTAAGCACGACTGAGCCAAAGTGATGGCCAAAGCGGGGAGAGCGGCCTGCCAAAGGGCCGGCTGTTCTCCCCGCAAATGACAGATGGGTGGAGCCAGCCGTGATCTCATGGTTCGCTCCGCCCAGTTGTAATGACAGATCAGCGTCCCCAAATGACCTGGGGATGCCGATCTGTCATTAAACAATGGCAACTGGGCGGAGCCAGCCATGACCTCTCAGCCGGCTCAGCCCAGTTGTTATGCATTGCCCGGGACCTGCTAGAAGACTCTCGCAGGTGGCGGCCAATAGGAAACAGTTGGGCAGAGCCAGCTGTCACTGCTAGCTCCGCCCAATTGTTTCTCTTTTTTTATATTTTTCTTTTATTTTTTATTTTCCTATTTTGTATCCTCTTTAAAATAATTTCTCAACTTTTTTTCTCACTCATTTCACTTATTTTCTATTCTGCTCAGTACCTCGGAGGTACCAAGCAGAATAGCTGAGCCGAATGCCGCTCGGTGACATTCGGCTATCCACTCACTGCCGTCCGGCCCCTATGAGAATAGGGTGAACGGTAGCGAGCGAGCTGCCAGAGCTTTGGCTCAGCAGATCCAGATGTTGGATCGGCTGAGTTGAACTCCTTCTGCACTTTGGCTCAGCTGAACATGCAGAGCATGTTCGCCTGACCAAAGGCAGCCAAATGCAGCCGATGTATGGCTGATTTTAGCAGATGTACGGCTGAAATCAGCCGTACAAGCCAGACGTGAATAGCCGAACAGCATCTGGCTTACTTCACTTCGGCTGAGTTATTCACTCAGCTGCCTTTGGCAGCTGAGTGAATAACTCTGTAAATGTCACTTTTCTGCAACAAATTTTCATTCATAATTATCATTTAACTCATCCGAAATTAAGGAAAATTTGGATTGATCCGAATCCGAATGCCAAAACAAACTGACTTTTAAACCCGAATTCCGAACAATTAAAAAACCAAACATCCGAAACAAACAAAATTAAATTTATTTTTTGCCGGCTTACATGTCTATTTGTTACATCTACATATTCCTCTAGTAAGTGTATGTAAAGTCAGGCTACCTACAGTGATATTCAGTGTCTTGTCCTCAGGATGGCATTTTATCTTTGTCCTTAAACTACAATAAGAAAATCCTAGGGCAATCAACATTTTCACCACCCCAGGACTATCTTCTTTCCACTATACAATGGAGACTAGGGGAAAATTTCCAGGATCTGCTGTAAAATAATCATGGCAATGGGCATAAGAGGTGAATATTTAATGCCTGAACCATGAAGCCAGTTCAAAGAGTCATGCCCTGGAGCAATACTTATCGGAACATGGAAAATATCATGAGGCATGGAGATGGCAAGGTTGATTTACTAAAAGACCAGACAATGTTAACTTAGCAAAGTCAATGTTTACTTATGGTTAAGCATAGCTTTTTTTGTAATACCCAATCAAGTGGAGGGGAATTAAAAAAAACAAAACAGGATTTTGCCTTGCACATGACTAGATGATTGATTTGATTTACATAAATTCCATTTTGCATTGGTAATATAAATCTGTACTTCTAGGACTGAAGATAGGCTATTGGCAGCAGATTGTTTTATGATAGATACTCTTTAAAGCAACCCTGTAAAGTTTAAATAAGCTGCAACTGAAAGGTTTCTGCAAAAGAAGAGCCATTGTGCTCACCTCTATGGTGGCCCATGTCTCCAAAATTCCCCCTATTCTTTCAGCTTCCGTTAGTCTTTTCAGCAATGGATACTTTAGGGAATTTTGATACCAGTTTTCTGCTGCCACTCCCAATAGTTCTATCTTCTCAGGTCTATGCCACTGCTGAGTAAAAAAACAACAAATTCACTCTTTAAAAAATAAAGTCCTTAGGATTATAATTATAACATTTCCTTACTTTTACATATCAATGCAATTTCAGTAAACCACAACCCTTGTAAAGGAAAAACGCTATGTACAGGGTCCCACTCGACAGTCATTTACATGTAGAAGACTTGGAAAAACAATTCCATGTCTCCTCAGCATGTTATAGACACCAACTCTGGGAGAAGACTATGGCTTGCCTCCCGAGTCAGTAGGAGCCAGCAATCATATACAAGACCTTAAGTGGGAAAAAAGTTTCTAAAAGTTCTAAGGCTCTAAGAGTCTTGGTACCACATAATTTGCACCTCAGTATACCTGTACATCAGGTCTATTTTCCAAATCCTAACCAGGTGTTTCCTAGGTGAAAATCTTGCCTTTGTCCTACCCAAACCTCACTTGAGCACTGAGGCTGCCAATCACAGTGAGTGACTAATTGTAAGGATCAGAAGGTGGGAGAAAAGGTCAGACTTTCAACCAAGGAAGCTGGGTTAAAAGGTGCATGCCAGTTTTGCGGTAATGGCAACAATTAATTAAAAATGGAGCTAAAATGTGTGGTGCCAGCAGATGTTTAAGACTTTTTTTCTCAGTTTAAGTTTGATTTGAAGGTAGAGTGTACACAAACAACAAATTATTCTGTAGATATGTTTGTGGTCATTTGCAAATAAATATATGATGCAAAGCAAACTTTTTTGTGACCTGACTTTTTGAGTTGTTTTGACCAAAAACAGTTAAACATTCTCCTATGTGTTAGTCAAACAGATGACATGCTACATTGATCCTTATGAACGCTGGATTTTAAAGGGATCTGTACCAGAAGAAATAAAAAAAATTTCTGCCTGCCACATCTATGCTGCGCCAAAACATAAAAGTGTAAATGTAGCTTAGACTCATCATTACTGAATCCAGGGCACATAGAAAAAAACATGCATGTTTACCTTACACCTTAAGAAAAAAGTAGCACTGGATTTATGATTAGAATACAATTTAAAAATGTATCACTCAAGTATTTGTGTTAGTTTGCTAAGAAAGCAATACATGGTATTGCCTCTTTTTAGGGCTCTTAAGTAAGGGCATTGTTGTCAAAAGCTGCCCTCTGCATTCTTACACAACACTGCATATGTTAGAATGAAAACATTGAAAAAGATTGAATTTGACCTGCTCTGTCTACAATGCAAATTCATCTCAATTGGACCTGCTGCGTTCACAGAAATGCAACACAAATAGTGTCTGAGCTGACAGACTGGCTTCCACTTCCACATATAGGGTTCCTAATTCATAGGACCAGAGTTTCTGAGGCTTTGCACTAAATGGCCTCTTGAACTGTACTTAAGGGGAGCCTTGGCTGATGAAAGGATAGCATTAGCTTAGGGTGTCCTATTGACTGAAAATGAAGTAGGTGTTACAATCAGTTATTGGCCATTTCTGCTAATAAGGGGTGGCTATTGGGGCACCTATAAAAGTATGGATGGTGAAGGATTATGCATTTTGCACTTGGCAAACCTCCTAGCAAGTCACTTTCCACCCTTCCTTCTTTATTCATTGTCACAGCTTTATTGGGAAGTTCTATCTTGCCAACCTTTGAATTGTAACTGCTTTATTCTCTTCTGGGGTCTCTGGTCAATTATATGCCTGTCCAGGACTGATAGTTAGGACAGGCAATTAAGCAAGTTTCAGATTTCAGTGTTCACAGCTCATCTATAACTGGCAAAAGGTTTTGGTTAGGTCATTATTTTACATGTTGAATTGGAATAAGTATGTGAAAGGGGGCTCGATTCAAGAGTTAAATACCTCATGCGGTTTTGAGGTAAAATAACGCATGCCTTATTTAACCATTATAGTATACCATTTACTAAAATCTTTGAGTTATTTACCAAATTAGATATTTTTTTTAAACATAGTATTTATTCAATCATTTAGACTTTATTTTTTTTACATTTTTAGTAGTCATTTCCAGTGAAAAAAGACACATGAGTGCAATACGTTGCACCCATAATAATAAAAACCAGCCAAGGCATCAAAATACTTTTTATTTGGTCTCCTTTCTGCCTTGAGAAGAGAATGGCATTCTTCTCTGTATCTTCCTTTAGATCAACTTATATTCCAGCAATGTGTTCTCGAAAAGTTCCATTGCTTCAAATTGGAGGTTTTGAACACTGGCTGACAGGCTGCAAATACTGACTTCCATAGCCATGTGCTAACTACCTTATACTTTATATGGTGAATTGTCATTAATGTTTTTCATGTGATTTTTAGCTAATTTTTTACAACTTATGCATTATTAATCTCATATGAGATGTTTCACTGAAAATGGTCATGTGACCACATTATCTCATGCAATAATGTTTAGTGAATTGAGCCCACAGTCTAATAAAGCTCTATGAATCTTTATTGGGAGATGCCCTTTCTCATTATTTAATGGTATGGTTGAAGCATATCTAATAACAAACATTTAATATATAGCAGTTTACCAACCCTTACATGTTGTGGCTGCATTCATTTTCTTTTTTCAACCTTCTTTCCTTTATTTGTACTTGGCAATCTGGCCAGTAATGCACTTCCTGTCCTAGGGTGGCTCCACTCTATGGAGAAGCACCTTTGGACAGCAGCATTGCAAACCTTTGGGGAGGGTGGTGTTAGATGGACTAACAAATAAAATCTGAACTCCAGCTAACACTTTTTAAGCAGTTAAAAGCAACTGCTGTTTTTTTTTGCTTTTGGAATAAAGGTTTTACATGAATGGATAAGAACTGACCATTGTAACAACCTAGTGTTAAATGGTTTGTCTCAACCCTTTATTTGCTACTTTTGATAAATAACTTGATCTGTTAAAGGGGGTTGAAAAATAACAGATCACTGTCCAGATCACCAAGTGAAAATAAAGGAAAAAAATGAAAATAAAACTAATTTAGCTCTCACATGTAAGAATTCTTAAGCTGCAATATATCAAACTTTTGCTTTTGGCTTTAAGTGATCTTTTAAGCCCATACTTCCGCAGCCATGGGACACTTTTAGAATATATATCACGTATATCTAATGTAATACATCCTGAAGTGTTTGATTTGACACTGGAAAGGTAGAGCTGAAAAGGGAATTGTAAGTAATGTCATAACCGTGGCAAATATGATAAATAATACCGCCATGTAGTCTGCTGACCCCAGTGATTAACTGCAGCGAGTTTGAGCTTTTTGAAGAACCTCGACATTAATTAGTAGCAGAGGATATGCAGATGTAAACAAAATGCTCCACAAAAAAACTAATTAACTAAAAAAAAACTAATACACAGAGGCACTATTTTTATTTTGACATGTGGATAACATATTATCGTGGTGCAGGATTCTCTCTAATGAGGATCAGGAAAGATTTCATAGTAAACAGATAATTCAAGGTCAAATTTGACAGTATATGAAATGTGAGCAGTTGTTAAGAGTATAAAATAATGCAGACAATACAATGGCAGTCTATAGCTCAACCAGTACATCCTATAATTACAGCTTATTTATTTGAAAGATGATGTCTTATTACCTTTGTAGCACAGTAACAATAGCGTGAGATTAGTGTACGTTCTGCTGCATATTATACACTTTATGCTGGGAAAACATTTACCTAAAATTAATTATATTGCAGCCTTCTCTGTACAATAAGTGGCTTTATATTATGTAACTGTTTGACGCTTTTACATGTGATGGATTAACTTACCTTAAGTGAAAGCATTAAGGTAAGTAGTTTCCTAATGTAATTTGAAGCATTACATACTACTTCCAATCCTGCAGTCACATATTCTATGGGTAAGTACTTGAGGCATTCAAATACTCAAAAAACTATTTCAGACAAGTGGATTCAATCAGGGAACTACAAAGACTATCCCGGAGATACCACCACTGTATTTCAAACTAAAAAGACGACCCAAAGTGGTAGATTTACCAAAGGCATTGGGAATCTTCACTCAATGAATTGTGTAAATAACATTTTGATTATTCAGTCTTGTGAAAAGCAAATTCTTGTTCCCTTTTTAATACCCAATCACGTATAGTTGAAATAAGTAAACATGAATTTGCTTATCACAGGATTGGATAGTTGAAGTGAATATTTATGCCCTTTGTTAGCAACTGAAAATGTGCGCTGGATAACTCTTCTGATGGATGGCGCTAGGAAACACAGAAGAATATCCTTCATGTTACTCTTGCTCAATATTAAAAGAGTTTTTGATTCACTGTCTTTGTACTTGTTTTTTAGACTTCAGAAGTGGGGCTTTGGCTCTGAATTTTGTAAATGGAAATCCACACTCTACTCTGCTCCTATAGCCCATGTTTATATGCTAGTTTTAATTTGCGTGTCAGGCTGTCCACTGTCCCTACTTCTGTTTGTGTTGGCCCTTGAACCCCTAGTTCATTTTATTAGAAACAATCCTGATGTGAAAGGTGTACATATTTCTGACGAGTAACATAAAAACACAAAAAACAAAATGCTCAGCTGCCAAATGTGTGACCACTAAATCGAACCAGGTGTCTCCTTGTTCAAACCAATCGACATATAATAACGTATGTGAAACAGGATACAAGATATCTAAAAGGTAGCCCAGAAAATATATATTAAAAAAACTATGAAGCAAGAAAGTCTGTGCTGCTAATCCGTATGAAGAGGAGTGGGGAGCTCTGAATAAAGAAACTAAAAGCAAAAGATAATAAAAGAACACAAGTGACCATAAGAGAAAAGTAGCAGGAATAAGCACATCTATGGACAGAGAGATAATCACACTGTAGCATGTACCATCCCACCCCGTGCCATGGGCTAACTCGATGGTAGGTGAATAGCTAGAAGCGACTAGGTGTGTGTTGTCAAAGATGGAAGGAATTGGAAACACCACCAATTGGAAACACCACACACTCTCAACATTACCTTGTATCTGGGCTGCTTTTCAGGGAAGTCCTACCCTTCATCAGATAAGATGTGATTATCGCCCTGTGCACAGATGTGGTTGTTCCTGCTACTTCTTTCTTACAGTCACTTGTGAGTGCAATGCTTATTGCGTTTATTTCTTTTTTGTTTTTATTACACATTCCTGACCACCATCATCAGCTGCAGTCACTCTTTGGGTATACTGACAGCCACTGTCAGAATACAATATCCCAGAAGGGAGATTCTCTCATCCATGTTGTTTAGCATATAT
The DNA here is from genome assembly GCF_000935625.1 of Nanorana parkeri. NCBI lineage: Eukaryota > Metazoa > Chordata > Amphibia > Anura > Dicroglossidae > Nanorana > Nanorana parkeri. Next base: position 1,643,235 of record NW_017306486.1, read on the forward strand.
GGGGAAATCGAGCATTTGTTTTATTTAGTCTATGGGGCTGAACAAGAAAAACTACTAGTGTATGACCAGATTTACTACTTAGGGATGAATTGGTTTTAGTTACTTACATGTATTCTGAACTTAAAAGTAGAACTATGGGGTCAGTGTTTTTCCCCATAGTTCTCCTTAGGGTAACGGGAGGACACAAACTAGCATCCTCCCGTTACCCTAAGCTCAGTATACCGCGAGCTGTAGACGCCGCAGCCGGAGCAGATCCCGACCTCGACGTCAAGATCCGCCCAGCTGCGTGAGTGACAGCTGGCTCTGCCTACCTAGAGGCAGAGCCAGCTGTACCCTCCCCCTCCGCCGTCCGTTCTGCCAGTCAGCGCTGGCAGATTGGAGAGAGGGGAATCCAGCCCCTCCCCCTGTTACGGCAGAGAGCCGTGACAGGATCGAGAGGTGAGTGAACCCAGTATGTGTTCGCTCACCTCCCGATCTACTGAGCCGACCTGTGACAGTCTCATTGTATTTTCAGGTTGAATATCAGTGTAAAGGTGCCCTGCCTTTTGAGCTTAGTGCTGATAACAAAGATTTGATAAAAAAAAAAAATCACAGGTCAAACAAAGATGTTATAAGTGTAACAAGAAAGAACAGAAAAGGTTCTATTGACAGTTTTTCCAACAACCACGATAGATGTATGAATAACAGCCCACACACCAATCCCTGAAAAAAAAAAGGCTTCACTACTATAACAAGTTAAATTTGGAGGTTTACATTCATGGCCATACCTGGCTGATGCGCTTTAATCTATCTCATCCATTGTGTCCAGATTCAACAAAACAATAAGATGCCCTGATGACACACAATAGCAGCATCAGACCTACCCAAGTGTGAAATATGTCACTATGCTCAACAAGTGCTAAGCTTATTCATCAAGAGAAATGTGTGCTAGATTATTTTAAACCAACAGATTCCAGAGAATTCACATATGTGGTGGGTAGATCTGCTTTGATCTGCAGCTTCCCTTTATCTTTCACTTTGTGATGTATCATATTCAGATGTTTAAAGCCATTTTAAATATGAGCTGTGAGGAGCCTCTTGTAAGTAGGATTTCTGTGTTTTAGAAACAGTAAGATGTCTACAGTGGGTGTGTTTGGGAAGCATTTCTGCTTTACAAGCAAGTAAAAAGCATTCCTAGATCATCAAACAGAAAATATTGGGATAGACTAGTATGCTACAGATATAGTTGGACAAAAAAAAAAAACTAGCACCAGGCCATGTTTCTGTGTGTGTCAAAAAGTTTTATTTTCTATTCTGGCTGGAGTGGAACATATACAAACCAAGATTCAAATGGGACCTAGGACAAAAAAAAGAAACACAGGGTTGCTTGAAGTCCATTGCCATATCTAGCAATGGATATCTTGAATCCCATCTTTTAGACACATTAGAGTAGTGATTCTTTACATTACAGAAGCCCATGTTTACCAGGACTCCTCTGGAATCAGGGGAAGAGATTATACTGAAAATAATCCTGCTGTTTTAAGCCTTTTTTCTCCATTGTTATTGTACTGGTTTATGAAGCAATTATGTGGCATTGATTGGTGATTTATTGGTGGCCTTTGCCCTGCATCCTCCATCTGATCTTCTGGTAACTGTGCAAGCACTTCTTTTTAAAACATATAAGATGGCTTTTATGTTACAGATCTGTTGGATTTTTTTTTTTTTTTGCATTGCCTAAAACTTTTTCTCTCCACTTAGCCCTCATTTACATGAACATTCTGCATTTGTTTTATTTAAATGTTGGAGAAATTGATCTGGGAAGTATAAACAAACTTTATATTCCCCAGATTGCTTTCTCTTGCATTTAAATGTACCTGTGTTTACATGCATTTAGATGTGTTCAGAGTATCTTATCTACCCCTGGATGCACAGATTTCATTTTCTCTAAACACAAGTTAGCTGAACACCGAAACACAGGTGAATGTACAGTGGGAATTATGCCATTTAAAAACCATTATATGCATTTATATGTGTTTTGAAATGTCCTATAAATTCATGTATGCCATTACCTGTGGAATGAATGAAGCCTTAAAGTGCATATAGACCCTAACAATGAACTCCACTTATTTATTCTCTTTTGGTCTGTTAACTATATCATTTACATAATTTTGCTACATCTCTTCAGCAAGTGCAATACCTTTGATTTTGTCAGAAATTCAGAGCTATCCTGTGTCCCATAAATACTTCCCGTGTTATCTCAAGTCCTTATGGTTCCCATATGGTTCCCTTATGGTTCACTCAAGTCCCGTGGGAACAGAGTGAATTCTGCTGGTGAACGTGGCACTTCTGGCTTGACAAAGAGGTCTTGAACCTCGAAACGCGTAGCCAAACCTTCCTTCTCATGGACCGCAGTGTCCTTCACCTTCATATCAGTCCCCCACAACATTTTTTCCACGATCGCAGATCTATTACATTACGGATCTACAGCCGCATTCCTGCTCCCGTTCAGCCGACGAGTGGCAGCCTGGCCATCTGAACTCTCATTGCACCTGACGGTGAGTGCCACGTTCACCAGCAGAATTCACTCTGTTCCCACGGACCCCCTAGGCACAATAACCACCAAGGAACATCTATGAACTGCCTATTAACGATGTAGCCCGTTCATCCTACCCACAAGGACCGGCGAGATTTACTGCTGAGCGATCTATACAGCCTTCACTCCTCAACTGCGAGACTTCATCTTGTCCTCCCAAACAGTGAGTTTTCAGTCAAACATTGTTTTTAAAGTTTCTATCCCCACCATCCCAGTAAATCCCAGGGTTGTAGCGCTTCTTTCCACCCTCCTTTTTCTCATATGTCTACAGGGCTCCTCCCCCTGAATAAGAAGCTTGCTCACCCCATATTGTTGTAGCATTGTTTTTACATTGTTTTAAAATTGCTGTAATATTAAAATTTGTTTTAAACATATCCATTCCTCTTATCACATTACATATCAGTTGTGCGCTCGCCATTTTTACCGTTTTTATAAGCTGTTCTCTGTCTGCTTTGGGCTGACACCTGAATTTTTTTTTCTTCTTTATGTAAGAATGAGAAGCCCAGACCCTGCACACTGTGCTGAAATTTCTTTAAATTAGAGAAATGGATTATATTAGGGAATATTACACTGTAATGTTCCCTAATGTAATCTATTTCTCTACCCCAGCTTTGGATAACATTTTGCATTTACTTTGTATCGTCTGACGCCCGGGACATGCAGTTCCAGGCGCAAGGCAGGTGGTTTCTTCTCTCGGTTCAGCTCAGCTGTGGGCAAGCAGCCAGGTTAAAGTTTTGTTGTTGTTTTTTCTTTGCTGAGTTGAGCAGCGAGGAACGGAGCATCAGGCAATTCTACCGACAACCCTCAGATGTCCCCCCACCTCCCCTGCTGCTGAGAGCCATGATACGGAGAAGAAGGTAAGGAGGTGAGGGACGGGTCACACACACGGGGGTCAAAGGGAGATCGTTCTTCATCTCCCAGCAAGCGAGCTCTGCAGATATTTGCTGCCCTGCTCTCACTAGGCATAAATCTTCACACATCAGTGTGTGTGTGTGTGGGGGAGGGGGGGATGCTGGTGATATAGTGCTCACTTTTATTATAATGCATTGCTGGGACTTGTAATCCCGCATAGCTGGTGGTATTCTACATTGCTGTATGATGATTATACAGCAATGCAGAATAGCTCCAACTATGTAGGACTACAAGTCCCAGCAATGCATTATATTTTTAAGTAGGGATACACCACTGCCAATACTGGGCATTTTCACAAGTACTTATACTTATGAAAATGCCCCGATACTAAGTGCAGATACCGGTGTTCTGTCGAGAACGCTGATGTAGTCAAATTTGCCGGCCTCTTGCGCACAGACCGGTATTATCGAGGAAACCGGGATTTTTGTACACAGTATTTCGATTAAATCGTTAATTGTGACCGTCAATAATATGCTGCCCATCATTTACTGCCATGGATGGCATATTATTACCGGTCACAATTAACAATTACAAACGAATACTTTGTAAATAAATGCCGGTTTCCTTGGTAATCCCGCCTGTACGTAAGCGCGGATACTGGGTGGGCGTTCTCGACAGAACACTGCACTAACATTTTAAGCAAGCAGCTGTCCGAGGTCCCACGCTTGCTGGGGACCTCGGCAGCCTTCCTGTTATCCATGCGGTGCCATGCCGGTGGGGGGGGGGGCCCTTCATGGTTTCTTGCACCGAGGCCCTGAAGGTTCTAGTTACGCCTCTGCTTCTGGCAGATCAACAGGTACATTTTCTGTAGGGTCTTTTAAGGGATAACACACAGGGAAATGCTTGTATTGAAGAGATATACATATATACACTTTATTTGTTAAAGCTGGTGTTTTAAAAGGGAATGTAAAGTGTTTTGTGATTTTTTTATTAAAAGTGTGCAAATAGAAAAACAGACAGTAAAAATATCTTCTCCTCGCTTCTCCCATTCTAAAAGGTGCCCATACACTCATCGATTTTCGTTTTGAAATCTTCCACAAATGGTCTTTCGATCGATAATCAAAGCTAATCAGTTAATGGGACACCAATTATTCTTTTTACTGTAATGCTGCTTGAATTTTCTCAAAGAGTGAGGCTGGAAAACTTTTTTCGGTTCAAACGAAAATCGATGGATTAGTGGCATTTTCGTATGGAAAAAAAAATTGCATGTGCGCAAACAAAAATAAGTTCTGTCGATAGACAAAATTTGGTGAGTTAGTACTGCTAACGAACGATTATCAAAATTGACAACAGTCTGTGCTTGATGGGCTATTTGAGCTCAAATCAAACTAGGGCTCTTGGCAGCAATGAAAATTTCCAATTGAAAATCTATAGGTGTATGGCCAGCTTTAGGTTGCTTGGCTGTCTATGGCTTCAATTCTCTTTTAGGAACTGACCTTAAACAAGCATGCAGCAAGTGGGAGTTAATCAGTGGTGGACTTACATATTTCATGCAGTACAGGAAGGATGAATGATTTATTCACAACAATTATGAAAAAATGTGAACCGTCATATCATGCTATTATTACTTCAAGGCAAATTCTCAGCAACAACACAAATTGGGCTAATATATAAAACATCCGTCCAACATTTAGCTGGGCAAATGCCGTTGGCAAGGCATTACTGCTCTGTTAATGTCATTTGCCCAGCTATATGCTGGGTGGAAGTTTTATACATCAGCCCACATGAGGCTCAAATTATTCATAATTTTCTAATTATTATTATACATGGTGTATATAGCACCAACAGTTTGCGCAGAGTTTTACAATATAAGGAGGATATTACAGTTAGAATGCAAATCAAGAAAAGATGGTAAGGAGGGCCCTTCAGGCATGTAAGGCACAGATTCACAGTCTATTTACATCAGTCACAGTCTGCTGTTTGATTAATTGGCACTGCAGGCAATACCCGTTTCCAGGCACAAATATAACACCCCGAGCACACAATAAGTACTTGCCTGGGGCTGTTGTTCATAAGCAGGCTACACGGTGGCAGCGGTAATCGTTCAGCGGAGAGCTATACGGAAGCATATGCACTTTTCCCGCACTCACAGCAGTGGTGCAGGTTCTGCCACAGGCATCTTGGAGTCTCCCAACCGATTTGAACTCTCTATGCAGGACTCTTGAGGATCCCTGATTTGTCCCTACAGACCGGAACACTCTCCCTGAGTAATGCCTAACTTTCCCTCACAGGCTGGGTATCTGTCCCTATCTATATTCACACATATTCTGCCTAAAAAGGGTGGCTGGGCTTCCTATATACCGTATATACTCGAGTATAAGCCGAGATTTTCAAGCCACCCCAAAATGGCTGACCAAATCTCATGAGATTTTGTGTCCTACCAGGACACAAGACTTCTCCAAGATGGCTGCTGGAGACAACTACAGAGGCCAGCTAGTTCCCAACATGTTTTCACATAACAGCAATAAGTTCAAGTAACATAATCAGAATACTTGACAGGTTTCAGTCCCCTGGTAGTACGCTTGGGTAAGCGAGGCTCTGGGTCCTCCAAATGCCCATCTTCATCAGAGCAAACAGGGCACTGTTCTTCCTCTGCAACAGGATCGGTAGGTGCTACTTCATCCATAAGAGGCTCATCCTCAACAGGAGTGGAAGAAACTTGCACATCTGGTTCCCTTGCAGATAAGTCCCATTCAGTAGCAGCAGTCAGGTTCTCTGTAGCTCTTTCAGGTGGGGATAAGTTCTCTACCGCTGGCAGAGGGGGCAGGTACCAGGCTGCAGATTCACTGTTGAGGATCTCCTGGTTGTTGTCCCATCTAGCAGATGGAGGAAAGACAGGAATGGGGTTATCCATTAGCGAATCAGCACTGAACACACAGGGATGAAGAAGATTACAGTGCAGTCTCTTGTGAGGCCCATCCGGCTTCTCTGAAACCAGATCATACACAGGCCGCCCAGGAAAAAGTTGCTGCTTGACCCGATAAGTCACTTGGCTCCAGCTTGCTGCCCCTCAGGTGTTTGGGATTTCTCACCAAGACTCTGTCTCCAGGTTTAAGTGGCAACAACTGAACAGCACTTTCCTCGGCTAAATCCGGATGTCTTCCCAGCACTATCTATTTGGCTTGATCCAGGCGGTGCCAGTGATCTTGGACCCATTCATCAGGGGTCTTGACGTGATAGGCTCTGGAGTTTTCAAAAGTAAATCCACAGGTAAACGGCCACAACGGCCAAACATCAAAAAATTAGGAGTATAATCAGTGGTACTATGCACAATCTGATTGTAAGCCCAAACAACATCTCCTACATACTGCGGCCAACGTTCTTGATGCTCTTGCTCTAATGTGCGAATCAGTCCCAACAATGTGCGATTAAAGCGTTCGCAGGCCCCATTTCCTTGGGGGGTGGTAAGGGGTAGTATGGAGACTTCCGAATACCACTAAGGCGGCACAGTTCAGAAAACACCTTGGACTCAAAGTTTGGGCCTTGGTCAGACAGAATCCTTGTGGGGCACCCGTAGGGCTGGACCACATGTTTCCAGAACAGTTTGGCTATGGTGACGTCAATCTGATCTTTGGTTGGCACTACAATGGCAAACTTAGAGAAGTGGTCCACAAACACCAAGGCATAGCAATACCCAGCAGAAGTTTCAGCCACTGTCCGAAACAGGGGCTGACTGGCAACTTTTAGCCCAGGGGGCAAGTACAACCCAGAGGCCCATGGTGCGGCAACTTGACCCCCCTCCCACTTTGCCTCTTCCCCTGCCTTCTCCCCGCCCGTCTGCCACTTTTGCCATACCGAAAGTCCATGGTCAGTAACTCAAAGGGTTCTCCTGTGCTCACCACCAAATGGGTAGTTTTCTCTGTTTTCCCCTTGTGTATAGCACAACTCTGACACTCCTGGCATGCCTTCTGTACCCACTTAGACAGTTCAGGACAAAATATGTACTTACGAATAAAGGCCTCCGTCCGTTCTGCACAGAAGTGTCCTCCAATACTGTGAAAGACTTGACAAACCTCTAAGGACTCTGACTGAGGGATTATCAGTTGATGAATAACTTGTGGCTCCCCTGGGACCCGTGTCTTTCGGTACAGGATTCCATTATATCTTTCCAGCATATCCCACTGCTTTAGAAGCTGACACAACGTCTACGAGAGCCTTCTTCGCTCCTTGGAGTCCAGTTTCCGATTCCTGTCCCAATATCTCATGAGCTGATCAATGTCAGGGTCTTTCCACTGAAGTTGACGCCACTCTCGAGGAGTATGAATTTCTGGCCCTCTTGGTGGAACTTGGTTACTTTGCAGAGCCGTTGAGGCCAGTTGCTCTTGCAGGTTGACCCCGGAAATAACAACCTCATCCTCTTCGAGCTGTTGATCTATATCATCCTGAGGCTGATCAAGAGGACACCGGGAGAGGGCGTCAGCATTACCATTGGAGCGTCCTGGCTTGTAGTGGATGGTATAGTTGAACCGGGCCAGTCGTGCCACCCAGTGTTGCTCCAAGGCTCCAAGTTTAGCAGTTTCTAGGTAGGCAAGTGGGTTGTTGTCGGTATAGATGTCCACTCCACCACTTACTAAGTACTCAGCAAACTTTTCGGTGATGGCCCAGAGTACCGCTAACAGCTCGAGTTTAAAAGAACTGTAGTTGACTGGATTACGTTCTGTAGGGCGTAAGCTCCGACTAGCATATGCGATCGCACGTTCAGTTCCATCTTGCTCCTGAGCAAGCACAGCCCCCAAGCCTTGGAGACTGGCATTGGTGTACATCCAGAACGGTTTACAGTGGTCAGCCTAAGCCAATATGGGAGCAGAAGTCAACTTCGCCTTAAGGGTCCCCAATGCCTCACTTTGTGCTGCCCCCTTTTTGTGTTGTGTTGCCATCCTTTTTCCACACAAGAACTAAGTTAAGCTGCGTAAGCCTAACTTTCCCTCACAGGCTGGGTATCTGTCCCTGTCTATATTCACACATATTCTGCCTAAAATGGTGGCTGGGCTTCCTATACATCTAAAAGCCACCCCAAAATGGCTGACCAAATCGCACGAGATTTCGTGTCCTATCAGGACACAAGACCTTTTCAAGATGGCTGCTGGAGACAACTACAGAGGCCAGCTAGTTCCCAACATGTTTTCACATAACAGCAATAACATAACATTTCTACATGAAAAGTGAGTATCATACAATCACTAACCCACTTTATCTCACAGCCAGCTCGGCTGTCCTGACACTGACAACTGCCTACACACAGGCCCAAAGCAAGTAAGTATACATCAGGTCACATCACTGTTGCATACTCGTACTGAAATAGTAGGCAGTACTAAGAAGGCAAGTACAGAAGCGAAGATAAAAATGTCCTGGAGCTTTCAACATAAAAAATAAGTTATCACTGGCAACTCATATTTCTATCCTGACAGTTTTCCCTTAATGTGAGACCGTATTCAGGTATGCACAATCAAGTGTTTACATTTTTTCCCAAGCATTAAATGAGTTATGAAACAAGTCCAGCATGACATTCAGCTAGGGTTGCCACCCGTACGGTTTTCACCCGGACAGTACGGGTTTCGGATCCTGTGTACGAGAGAGAACATGTCGTATCAGAAAGGGGCGGGGCCAGGATGCCATCGCGCTATAGGAAGCCGGTGCATGCTTGACAGAACACTGGGTCATAGAAGAGCCATCGAGGTGCGAAGGAGGCAACAGATCCTGCACAGCCCCCCTGAGATCCTGCGGATTAAGTGGGGGGGGGGGGGCTCTAGTTTCGTCTTGCCTAGGGCGGACCCAAACCAGAGTACACCACTGTGTACAGATTGTATATCTGTGGATCTGTGGCACACTGGCATCTTTGTGATTACCTCCAATGTTATTTAATCGCAAAATATGTGCATAGTGTACTTTACCAAAAAATTGCCGCGAGGCGCTACAGTGTTCGGGTTTGGCTTGAAGAAAAGGTGGCAACCCTACATTCAGCATGAATGAGAGTCTGAGCAAACCCGACCCAGAGCGCAGTGTATGCTGAGTCCAGCCTCAATCCACTATGACCACCATGACGCATCGCATGACTGATTGCACTCGGTCCCCTGGTGGATGTAGTGAAAATGACATTGTTTCTGCAGTAAAACTGAGCATACATTTCTCCATTTCTGCAGCTACAGAGATCAGTGAGGGCTTGTTGTGAAGCTAATGCACTACGTGTAGGGAATATGAAAACATTAAGGGGGTTATTCACAAAGCTGTCGAAGGCTGTTCACTACGGCTCAGTACGGCTGCTTTCAGCCATACATCAGCTGAAATCACTTGTACACCGGCTGCACTTCGGTCAGCTGAACATGCTCTGCATGCCGAAGTGCAGAAGGACTTCGACTCAGCTGATCCAACGCTGATCTGTCACTACAACTGGGCGGAGCCAGGCGTGAGATCATGGCTGGCTCCGCCCAGCTGTCATCTGCAGGGCAAAAGGTGTTCGCCCCACTTTGACTGTCACTTCGGCTCAGTCTAGCCGAAGCATATGCCTCTGGCTCGGCTATAATGAATAGCCCGTACATCAGCCCTTTGGTTCGACAGAACCGAAGATCTCAGGTGGCCGAAGAGAGCCAAAGTGTCTGCCGAAGCTACGGCTGGATCCTTTGGCTCCTATGTAACCCCCTAAATGTCAAATTGCTGTTTTACCTTTATAAGGTTACCTTCAGTTGATTAATTACAAATACGTAAAACAGTGAAAAATGTTTGTTATTAGGAAAATGTGTTACTATTCTTTAAACCTAGCTCTGGGTCCAGAGTTGGCTGTTGTTCCCTTGTGATTTTGTTTTAGGTGCTCTGCAACCCCCTCCCCATCCTGTGAGAGCTGACCCAAGTGTGTTTGGGTCTAGAAGGCACCTTCAGTTGTGTGCTACATCAGGGGGAAAAAAGTGCTGTAAATGCTTTAATGTACTATATAAACAACTAGGTACAATTACAAAACATAAATAAATAATAATCCTAGCAAATTATCCAGGCATACCTTTTTCTTAATCCTAGCATAGCATTTGAATTCTGCCGTATGCTTTGATCAAGCAAATCTTGTGATATAATATCTTATGCTGGTAGATGGTGCTGTGGATTTTTCTTGCCTTAAGCCCTGGCATAAATATGCATACACATAGAAGCTTTACTAATCAATGTCTTGTGGTGATTGCTAAAATTCCTCCTCCTTGCTAGAGGTCACTTTATTATCAGGGGATTGTCTGTTCAGTTCCTCTGGCTTCCTCTGTGAATTCTAGATTCACTCCACAGAGTCTGACAAGCAGAGCACTCCTAGGAAGGAAACCGACAAAAAAGGCAACCGTGCAATGCAGAATTGATGTTCTGTTTTCATGTTGGTCCTAGAGTTTATTAACATTTCAAATACAGTTTGAAAGAATGTAGTCCATAAAATTTATAAAGTTTGTTGTTTTACACCAAAAGAAGTAAAACCCTCTCCTAAGGCTCTGCAGCAATGTTGGATTGCTGTAAAGCATAATATCTAGACCTGTGTTTTCAACATGATTCATCTTATACATGTCACTCGTATTGCCTTGATAAAGGCACAGGCAGTGGCGACTCTAGGAACAATATATAGGGGGGCACATAAGATACCACAGTCAAAACTGGGGGGGCACTAATAATTTTCACCACAATTTTAATGTAATCCAGCCCAGTTTTTTGGCAGTGGAATGTGTGACCGCCAATAGGGGACGCATTCCAACGCTTTCTCAGCTGTTCCAGGCAGAACGGCATCGCAAAACGTATGTTTAGAAGACCTGATCTGCCCTGGAGCAGCTGATCGGTCCTGAAAGGTCACTCCTATCTGACTTTGTGAGTGCGGTGGAATGTGAGATCGCAGTCACAAAGTCGGATGGAAGTGACATTTCAGGACCGATCAGCTGTTCCAGGGCAGATAGCCGGGGGGGGGGGGCCATTCCCCCCCCCTCGCCCCCCTGTAGCGACGCCACTGGGCACAGGGCACAGTACCGAATAAACAACTATTTTCATTCAAGAATGATGTGCTGTTAAGGAACATTACATTTACATTTACATGGCTGTTGGGGCCTTCCACCTTATTACAGCAGCCAAGATTTACAAATAACTTAGGACCTTATGTTGTGAGACTCATATATAGGTCTCATCTTTTATGACCCCAATGGTGCCACATACAATAATTAATATCTGACACAAGGTTTAACCCCTTTTCAAAAACCCCTTGGCAGTAGTTAGGCTTTAAACAGTATCCATAACAGTGTTTTCAGGTAGGCATGTGAATCTTGTTAAAATGTTTATGTTAAAAGAATAGTCCACCTTTGTGACCATGTTTCATGTTACACCCATATTTAGGGTGTTAAATGGAACATGGTTACATTTCCCAGCCCCCCACATGCAAACCACCCCCCACATACCTGAATAGTGGGGTTTGTCTCCCAGCAGGTTCTGTTTTACTCTAAATTTGGTACGACTGTGTGTGGCTCCCTCTGCACAGCCATATCATCCAGTCACAAATCAATTTACAGAGATCTGTGCATAGAATGACTACTAGTCCCATCTGCCAACCTGACAGATGGGACTGGTAGATCTGAATGGAGCACTAGTGCAGCAATGTCCATGCATTGTAGTCCACTGGTATGTCTGTACCTTGGTACGGACCTGGGGAAGAGTCTGCAGAAGCCTATGCATTGTACCTGTGATGCACTGATTATGAATGTAATGCCTGCAGGCACCAATGCAAAAAATAATAATAAATGAACTTTTTAATGAATGAATATGCATTTAATAATCTCTCAAAAGGTAGACTATGCCTTTAAGCTACATATCACTTGTATACATACTTACCTACACTTCTTCAGAGCTTCTTGCCGGTGAGAATACCTGGCACTTCCTGGTATGGAGGAGCATGTGACAAGGCTGGGCCAGAGCACTATAACATGACCGGTTTAGTGGCGTCGCTGCTCCCCCAACTTGCTGATTTCAGACTTTGTTGATACTTCAGACTTCAGAGTGCAGACAAGGTGACCATAAGAGAGCCAGGGAATGCCCATTGCAGAGCAGCTGTCACTTTGCCCTGCACGCGCAATGTGACAATGTCTCTTTAATATTTGCTAAATAGTGCTTAAGCCCCATTAACCTCTTGTAAAAACATTTGCCCCACTTCTTTCCATAGTGCAAAAAAATAACAGGTATTAAATATCTTATCTGCCATTTCAATGAAGAATGCCGATTGCCTCTTATCCATCCTGACCTCTGCCACTAGCCTGTAGCTAAGGATCTATGTTTTCTATTTGAGAACATCAATCTTGGTTTAGCAGTCCAACACCCTCCTCTGCAGAGTCAGACCAAAAGCTCTACAATCAGCAGGGAGTGTGTTGAACTTCTGTAGAGAAAGCAGCAGGACTTATCTGCAAGATAGCAACGGGGGACAGAATGGATAAGTGGCAGCCAGGCATGCTTACACTGAGATGACAGATGAGACATTTATCATCTGTGTTTTGCTACACCCTGGAATGATGGGTGTAGATTTTTACTAGAGGTTATTTAAGCTTTCAGACAAGCTAAAATTACACATGATCATATTGGTTAAGAAACCACTTCAACATGTCTTAGCACGCATTCGCACCAAGTGTATTGAGCTGTGTCGACCAACGTAGACTTAATGCAAAGACACAGCAAAAACAAATGCTATCTAGTGGTTAGTGCTTCTGCCTTGCAGCACTGGGGTCCCTGGTTTGAGTCCCGGCCAGGTCACTAAGGAGTTTGCATGTTCTCCCTGTGCTTTTGTGGGTTTCCTTCGGGTACTCCGGTCTCCTCCCACACTGCAAAGACATGCCGGTGGGTTAATTGGCTCCTGTTTAAATTGGCCCTGTATGTATGCATGTGAGATAGGGACTTTAGCTTGTAAGTTCCTTGAAGGCAGGAAATGAATGTGTACTAGGTAAAGGGCTGTGTACATTGTCAGAGATATATAAATACCTGTAATATGTATATAAATCTATGTGCCCCATTCATACCACACTAGTGCATTGGTGTGCATTAAAAAAAAAAATATAGGCATGCTGCATATTTATCCAGTGCAACAAAGAAAAGGTGTGTTAACACAATGCGCTTAATGCATCTATCAAAAGTAAAAAAAATAGATATTGATACCTTTACTCTTGATATGGCCTTTACAGAAAAAAATACAGAAAAAATGCAGCGTGTTAAATAATGTCAACGAGCTTCAGGGCTTGTTTACCCCATGTCAAGACCAGATCTGGAGTAGATATGTTTGATGCGTTTTTAGATTAGCTTTAAAATGGGCTTTCAGGTGCAGTCCAGTGCATGTGCATGCATTTTTTACATGCATTGCGGCGCATTCCAGACCAGAAAAAATTGTGGATGCAGGTTTTTTTTTATCACATTGGTATGGACTGCTATGGTGTTAACAGAGCCCAGTAATATCATAGGAATACATTTCAGATGCAGACAAAAGCTGTTCTGGTCCGAATCTGTTCTGGACATGGTGTGAACAATCGCTTAGTGTGTCATCGTACATGCATTTTCTGTGCATTTTTATATGTGCTGTGGCATGAGCAAGCCCTTAAATCCTCCCGTAATGTAGTTTAGCTTGACAAATTAAGGCCTATGTACTGTATAGACTGGTAGTTAGATTTCTCAGAAAAAACTTTTCATTTTATCATTAAAATGCCCCCCTCTCCCCACAATGATTAGACTGCAACATTGTAGGAAAGTGAGAGGCTGCAACATGGGGCTTATCAGTGTCAAACATTTGTAAATTCAGACAAGAACTGCACAGACACCAGGACTTAAATGACTGTTATCTCTGAGCCAGCATCTCAGTGCAGAGGAAGATGCTGACTCTTTTGGAGAGAAAGGCCAGAGGAGTACTGTGTTCTCTGTAAGGGCTAATACAGTTGTAATCAAAATTATTCAACCAACATTGCAAATCAGGTTTATTGGCAAAATTTACAATGAACAAATCAAACAAAAGCAATTGAAATAGGTCAACACAATTAAAGTTTCAAGTGGTTTCCCCAAATTCAACTGATAATGCAACTTTTAATGACTTCTGCAGTCTTAAAATATTCAACCACTTCATGGCCAACATCTTTCGTACTTAGTAGAGGACTATATTTTGCTGATACGACTTGCTGCAAACGAGACGCATAGCTAGACACCAGCTTCTGGCTACATTCCTGAGAAATCTTAGCCCATTCCTCATGAGCAATGGCCTCCAGTTCACATATATTCGTACTGGTCATCAGTTTCGAGATACCTGTGAATATTTGCCCTATAATTATTGCTTTCCCTCTGGTGGATGCAGCAAAACCAAACATGTGCGGTGCAATCATCATATTTATATGTAGGCACAGCTGACGGGTGTATACGTAAATATGCGCATGTTCGCAGGGGTGAGGGACTTTAACAATTTTTTTAATTACAATTATTTTATAATTATTCAACCAACATTGCACAAGCCCCCTATGTGATAGCATACTAGTGGTGACAGGTACTCTTTAAGGTGACTGTAGGGGTCTATTAGACACCTAGTGTCATCTTTTTACTCCAAAGAAGCTTCTGCAGCTGGGGAATGATAGCTGAGGGAGGGAAGTGAATCAGGGGAAGAGATGTTCTCCGGTCTCTTCCCCCGCTTCCCACCAACACCCATGATGCTCGTCCCAGGCCTGCAGGAGGGGAAGTAAGGTGGGGGTTTCGGGTGGGGGGGAGGCAGAATCGCTTCCACTGTAAAGCTGACAGTTTAACACATGTAAACAGAGTCCTGGCGGCTATAGCCTGTTTAAAAGGGCATGATGCCAGCGAGGCATGACATACAGCGGTGGCAGCAATAGGCTTAAAGCATTGCCCATTGATAATTTTGGGTACCGTAGTTTAGATAAGATAAACCATATACACTAATCAGCCGTATCATTATGACCACCCACCTAATATTGAGTAGGCTTACCTTTGGCTGCCAAAATGAGCCCTGACCCATCGAGGCATGGAGTCCATGGACTAGCCGTCAGTAGCAGATCTTTAAGTCCTGTAAGTTGCAAGGTGGGGCCTTCATGGATTCAATTGAGACCTGGTGTCAGGGACCAGGACACCTCCAGGTGACACTGTGGAGCTAGAGCAGATCCAGTTCCAGTGCTCACCTGCAGATGTCTCTGGGCAGTCAGTGGCTTACTGGGACTTGAGCACCTCCAGGTGGCGCTGTGACGCTGGAACTAGGACCTGCAGCTCCAGGGCTTACCTGCAGGTGGCTCTGCAAATAAGCACCACCTGGTGTTACCTGGGAGGGTATTTAATCCCTCCCTGCAGTGGGAATTTTGCCACAGTATTGTCGCCCTAACCTGAGTCCTGTTGCCTATTTGGACCCTGACTCCTGACTCCTTCCCTCCTGTGGTACTGCTCCCCTGGTTGACCTGCCCTGTTGTACTCAGTGTGTTATTCTGTTTACCTTTAGTTTGGCTAATTTATTTTGCTTGTGGGTGTTGGTGGGGATGTTGGCGTTTATATGATTTTGTATGTCTATTAAACTATAAGTTCATAGCCCTGTCTGGTGTAGTTGAGTATTTTGGTCCTCACGTATAGATACCTGCACATGGTGTGGGGCACCTGTGCACGTTATCCTGACACCTGGAGAATTTGGAGGCCAAGTCAACACCGTGAACCCATTGTTCTGTTCCTCAAACCATTCTTGAACCATTTTTGCAGTGTGGCACGGCACATTATCCTCCTGGAAGAGGCCACTGCCATCAGGGAATACCATTTCCATGAAGGGTTGTACTTGGTGAACAAGAATGTTTAGGTAGGTGGTACGTGTCAAATAAAATGGCTGGGACCCAAGGTTTCCCATCAGAACATCACCAAAGCATCACATTGCCTCCGGCAGCTTGCCTTCCCAAGCTTCCCGTAGTGCATCCTGGTGCCATCTCTTCCCCAGGTAAGTGACACACATACCTGGCCATCCACATGATATAAAAGAAAAGTGATTAATCAGACCAGGCCACCTTTCTTTGCCCTGTGGTCCAGTTCTGATGCTCACATCCCCATTGTAGGCTTTTGCCAGTGGACATGGGTCAGCATGGGCACCCTGCAGCCCCATACACAAGAAACGGTGAGGCACTGTGTGTTCAGACACTTTTCTACCAAAATGCTCACTTGCTGCCAAATATATCCCACCCACTTTGCCATTGGAACAAGATAATCAATGCTAATAACATCACCTCTCAGTGGTCATAATGGTATATCGGATAAGTGTATATAATATTAGATTATAAACATTAGAACCCCTGTCAAGTTTTTTCTGCTGCCTGTTGTACTGGAGAGATTCAACCTCTCTATATTTCCTGCTGGGAATTGTCATTGAGACAGAAAATGACTGGAAATCCAGAATGTTACAATTGTCCCTAGAACAAGAATAGAGGGATAATCTTCCAATGGGAATGTCTGTTTTGGTGACAACTGTCCATGAGGGGAATTTCTGTCACTTTGTATAGATTTACTCTCACTTTCTGTTCAGTATATAGGAAGTGAAGGGAAATCTAACCAGAAACAGCACAAAAATAAATAAATAATTTTACAGTGGCTTTAACCCTTCCCTACTTATTCCTAAATGGCAAATCTGGGTATCCATATAATAATATGGACAAGGGAAACGTATTCCTAAATGGCAAATCTGGGTATCCATACAATAATATGGACAAAGGCAAAGGTAAGAACCTCTTGTGAGATTCAATAAATACAAGAAATAAGCATGCATCTAATACTCAGAGGTTCCTAAAATAGAGAGTTGTGACTTAGCAAATATATCCTCAGATAGACCTTGCTATGTAGCTGTTCAGGTGGGAACCATTGTAGAGCTATTACCTGCCATGAGATTGAGAGTCCCTGCCCTTCACTAATGGACTGTTCCAGATCCCCTCATTATATCAAACTGCCTGGATTTTCTCCCTCTCTTGTAAATTATGTAGTATAGTATGGGCACAGGTGCACTTTAGGTTTATTGGTTCAACCATTTTTAACAAAAAAAATCAGAAGAAGAAATCAGAAATTTTAAGCAGCTCTTTACTCTGAGTTATCTGGCTTTGTTCTTGCTCTCCAGTATTTTGTCAATGTTTTCATAACTGGCACATTTTTTCTCAACTCTCAAAACCTTCTTTACCACTTTAAATTAAACACCCTGTAGATTGTGGTTTTAAATAAAATGTCTATTAAAAAATTGCAATTCTGTCCAATCAGTTTTGTGATCCAGACATCCCTGCCACACAGCATGGTCAAGTCAGGAACTTTACTTTTTAATACTTCAATAGGGCAATGCAGATTGATCAAAGACTCACCCCAGGCAGCTGGCTGTACTATGAAAGAGTAACAGCAGATAAATTAAGGTATCCTTATGCTCTCCTTTAGAAATGTTCATAGTCTGAGACTAATATTAATTGATGATTTTATATTACAAATAGACTAAATTGTGCTTTTTATTTGCCTGGAGTTAAGCCTTAACATATTTTAGATACTAGATTTGAAGCAGATATGCATCTACAGTAGAATTTGTTTTGCAAGGAATATTGTTGACCTGAAATTTTTTTTTCTACAAAACTGGAATTACCCTGTAAATTTTTCCTAGACTGTAACACTGGTAAAAATGAAAGGTGCCTTATTTATTCTCAAGTTCACATTTTCTTTAAGACAGAAATGCTGCTTCCTTGAAAAAAAATTCAGAGTATAATAAATAGCCAATTCCAAAAATTTGCATAAATGTTTATGTACGTTGTGGTATTGCACAAAAAGGCAATTTGTGGTTGAACACTGGAACAAGTCCCATTTTTTATTACATCATGCTGAGAAATATTACTCCTAAGCATCTAGACAATGGTTATCTGTCTTAGTAATATTAGCATATTCTTTCCCTTATTCAAAATCATGATTGCATTACATTTACGGACAAGTGGAAGTTAGGAGTTCCAGTGAGTAAAATTGTTTTTTTAACCATTCAAAATGTGATGCCACCATATCTTTACTAAATTGTAAATGACGATATATGCTGTCATGTGTGCAAATTATTTTGTCTATTCAATGTTGATGGGTCCGATTTCTATATTCTAACACACTTTTTTTACATACCTCTTAAGCTTATGTAGATACAAAGCAGTGCATCAAACAATTCATTCACCATACACCACAGACCCAGCAACCAACAAGCAATACAATGTTACATTTAGGCATATCATGGAAAGAGAGTTGAGCGTGCAAGCAGCAGAAACAAGGATTCCTGCTGGGCTTACTTTGTTTATAATATGAGGACTGTGGCTGCCCTTCAGTTATAGTGGATTCTCAGTAAAAAAAAATAGCTTACACCTAGGTTCACACTGGAATGATTTGTATGCTGAATATTCACAAAATGTATTTAGTGAGTCAGCCCAAATATATCTGTAAATATATATATATATATTTAAAATGTGAATACATTAGGGCCAGCAAAGATCGCATTATTGATGAAATGTGTTTAATTCGGTAAGATTTTTTAAGTTGCCCTTGTGCCTCGGTGTGCTGCATATCAATCAGAGACTGAGGCTGATCTGCTTATTACTCACTACCCCTCATGCCTATTCCTCCTATCTCCTATCATTGGGGCCGTCCCTATAATGAGTCAGCCTGAGGCTGTTGCCTCAGACGGCATCTATTTGGGTCATGGGCGGCGGGGGGAGGGGAGTGACAGTGGCAATGTTTTCAGTGTGCCTGCTGCCCTCTTTCCAGCCAGAACATCCCACATTGTTAAAAGCCAGGTGGGGAGATGTGTAAGAGCTATACACATGTCCCCACCCAGCTCTTAGCAACCTGGGATGCTCTGGCCGGTGTCTCACCCAGCTCCTTGAAGCCAGTGATGCTGGCCAGAGCCAGAGCTGGGCAGGGAGATGCTGCAGAGGCCCCCCTGGTTAGCGTGCACCACCAGCACCCCCTACACATACCCCTGTTAGCGTGCACCACCAGCACCTACCCTGCACCTGCCTCAGGGGGCAAAAAGGCTAGGGACACCCCTGCTTATCATCCCCACTTGCTGTAATCGCAGTGTAACCGAAAGTGCACAAATATCTTCATAGTAAGGCCACAGTTTCTTCTTTGGTTAGTGAGCTTTCTAAACAGAAGACAACTGGGGACCTTATAGATTGGGCCCTAGCTGGTGCATGAACACCAACTAAGTAAAGATTTTGGTTGGGTGGTTAAGCAGTACGCTTGAAGTTTTCTTGTTCCTTTTGCAAAATCAACACATATCTCCTTTTTTGATAAATTTCAACTTCTGAATTTCAGACAGTATATTTTGCTTTCTAAGAACGTAATTTCAGGCCTGCCAAGAAGTCCCACCCATCATCTCAATTTACTGACTAGTAGTCTTGTTTTCCTGATATCAGGCGGGGTAACAGGTTGTAATATTGCAAAATAGAGTAAGCCAGTAAAAGATGTGCGAACAGTCCACAAGACCAATAGAATGATAGCTAGGCAGTAGATACAATAAATAAAAGAGTAACTCACAGTCAGGTATAAGCCAATGTCTGTAACGGGGAAGCAGGATACCACATCATGAGGGGATATAGCAGAATCAGCATCAAAAATCCAGGTCAGGGTCAGCAACAGAGGGTAATGGCACCAATGGGACATCTAAGCGAAGTCAGAATCCAGGCAAGAAACAGAACAGCAACTAATAGAAGGCAAGGTACAAAGTATAATCCAGAAGCAGGTGAGGAACAAGCAGAAGTTTGTTAACCACAAATGCAACAGATAGTACATAATCACACCCAGGACGCACAAAGCAAGACCTATACACAGGCAAAGACAGGAACAGGAAATCACTATTTATAGAGAGTACATTAGGCAACTTTCTGCAGCTGACTAGTAGGTGAGTCTAGAGACTATGACAGTGCAACTAGTCCGCGCCAAGAAGTCTAACACAAACAAGAGCCCTTCAGGGGCTCCAGAGGAGAGCAACCATTCCAAAGACAGAAGGTCCAGGGATTGATCGCAGGCAAGGATGTGACAATTAAATCACTAGTTTTTTTTTTTGTTTTTTTTTTACAGATTTCCTTCAAAGCAAATCTAAACCCCAAAAACTAAAATGTTTTACTTTTCACGTATCCCGTTCTTAAATGTTGTGGCAGCATTCGATTTCACATTTTTAGAAAGTTCAGAAAATGCCTATTGATCTTGCCAGAAATGCAATGTCCTTGTCACTTGCTATGAGCTGAATGGTAAGGACCAACATTATCTTTCTTTCCCTCAATCTGCAATGTAATGGAGATGAACAAAGCCAGACATATTTGAAGTCCTTCCTGTATTACAACCACGTCTACCTCCATAGATACAATGGAGAGATCAGTGTAGTCAAGCTTAAAATTGCTAAAAAGGCTGCCAAAGGACCCATATTTAAATAGGTTTGAAGCAAAAAAAAAAAAGAGTTATGACGTCAAAATACTGTACTACTTCCAGTTTCATTTCCTTAAGAACCACAGAGCTCAGTGTTAAAGGTCAGTGTTGATCAATACAGTTACTAGAGCATTCATAGCCAATTAGTCACAAATTGACATATCAGATTTGATTACTGACCCTAACCGCTAGGATTCGCAGAACAAGTGTTTACTTCCCCTAGTGGGAAATCTAGCGCTGATTATGACAAATTGCACAATCTTAGTCCAGGACAGTGCACACTGATGATGTAGTGCAAGCCTTTCAATCACCAAGGTTACATTCAAGGTTAATATAAGTAATAATACTGTGTTTTTATAAATTTGATAAAGAACATATTCCATTATTTTTTGACCTAGCAATTTTTTTCCTGTTATATTCAACTGCATATGGCAAATTGCAAATATGCTGGTATTTACTGTGTGCACTTATTAAAACAATTAGGATTAAAACAATACTTTGAAATAAAAAAAAGCTTTGTCAGCAAAAAATTATGTTTCATTTCCAAGGTTTCATTCTGTTTCATAGTTTTCATATAGGAAATGCATTCTCTTGATAAGCTTTTATTTTTTCCACTTACATTTATGCGTGTAAATTAGATTATATAATGCATTTCTGGAATATGTGCTGTTTACTAAAACCAACTAAGCACTGTTTGTTGGTAAAATCATGTCAGTATATAATTCCAAAATAATTCTAAAACACCTACATCCCTTAAAAGAAAACTCAACTCTTGCGTAAAAAGATATAGCATATGCAACTGCTACATTTGCCATTTTATCTTTTTTTTTTAGCTATTGCTATTCCATTTTTGCTTGCAGCCACCATGATTTTCTAAAACTGCCAAAAAAGTCACTTTCTTACAATATGGCAATTTGGGGCTTTAGATCAGAACAACCAATTCAATATATATAATGCTTACATAATAGGCTTACTGTTTTTCCCCAAGGGTGCACACAGCCTGAAATCAAACTACAGGCATCCCCAGCAGCAAGAGTTCTATTTTTTGTGGGGTACCTTTTAAAGGAGAACTATGACATGAGTGATTTCCACTCATCTCATAGTTCTAAGCCGACCTGTGACAATGAGACTGTCACAGGTCGGCTCAGTAGATCGGGAGGTGAGGGAACACATACCGGGTTCCCTCACCTCTCGATCCTGTCACGGCTCTCTGCAGTGACAGGGGGAGGGGCTGGATTCCCCTCTCCCCGCTCCGATCTGCCAGCGCTGACTGGCGGAACGGACGGGGGCGGGTACAGCTGGCTCTGCCTCTAGATAGGCAGAGCCATCTGTCACTCACGCAGCTGGGCGGATCCCGTCATCTAAGTCGGGATCCGCTCCAGGTGCGGCGTCTCAGTATACCGCAAGCTGTAGCTCGCGGTATACTGAGCTTAGGGTAACGGGAGGACGCTAGTTTGTGTCCTCCCGTTACCCCAAGGAGAACTATGGGGAAAAACACTGACCCCATAGTTCTCCTTTAAGGCTCATGCCTTATGTCTAAATGGATGCAAATTCTGTTAATTTTCTTATTACAATACTGAGATTACAAGGGAATGATAATGAGGGCAGATCCTCCCCTTCAATAGGTGGTTTGAGAAAGGAGCTGGCAGAGGTTCTTGTAAATCTTCAATTCAAATCAAGATTGCTGCAATGCTTCAAAAGTGCTACAATGCTTCAAAAATACAAAGCTCCTGGAGACGCATTGCTTTTTCTCAACAAACTGGCACAAGTCTACTGCACGCCTACCTCTGGTGCTTCTTGGTGACACACCTATGATATAGAATATCAGACTGACCCCCTTTTGAAGCACCCACAGGTTTCTGAAAGGTACTGTATATGCACTATAGGAGCTTGCACATTAATGGTCCTTCAGCCAGGAATAACCATCCTTTATGCCTACTGGGTTAGGATGGTATTTCTAAGGGGGTGGGGTGGAAAAAACAGTTGCACTAAATAATTGTGGGACCTATATATTAGAATAACTCACTGACAGGAGTTAATCTGCCGAATTGTGCCATACAATGTGCAAACCTTAGATTAATAATCACATTTGTTTTTCTAAATATTTGTTTCTGCTTTTCTGTCAGTTTCATTCTTCTCTTAATTTTTTTTACATTTTTTATTTTCTACAGATAACTCTAAGCACATTGAGTGGATACAGGGAATTGATGGAGAGGTCTGGGTATGGATCATGGGGGAAGCCCATGGGGACAAGTCATATGAGCAAATAGCCGAAGAGCTCATGGCTGAGACAGCCAGACAGCAAGCACAAAAGGAAGCAGAAGAACAATGGTGAGTTAATGTAATCACAACTCAGATTCCCCCCCTAGCTATCAGTCAAAATTGCATTGAAGGAACAGCATTGGATTATTTAGTGAATCAGGATTTGCTACTAGTATGTGGGATTAGCCTATTCCCAAAAATATTTTTTTAGAAATAAACTTATAAAACAATCAAACTTGCCTCAAAGGCTTGAAATCAAACAATCTGCATTTTTAAGTGAGACATTATTGGAGTGCAGCATGTGGAACTCCTCCTAAACAGATGGGCTTAGCCTGAGCTGGCGACCTTGCAGAAAAGGACCCAGTCATTGCGCAAGGCTGCCAGAATTAGTGATGGGCCAAACACTCCCTCTTTGGTTCGAATTTGAACTTTAGAACATGGAAAAAGTTTGAATTCGAACTTGAATTTAATGCAAGTCTATGGGGCTAGAACTTTGAAAATCAATTGACCAGATTCTGAAGGCTTATATGCAATTTATTGGCCACAAAAAGGGTAAGCGGATTTGGGTACGCCCCTGGAAAAGCAACTTGTTCACGTGCGGATGGGGACAAGGGCCTCTTCCCAACAAGCCCTGGTGCTTTGGTTGTGTGGTTGTGGGGGTGTGGGCAGGGGGCTTATTCACATCAGAGTACCACTTTAATAAAGGGGGCACCCAGATGCAGCCCCCCCCCCCTTGTGAATGAGTAAGAGGTAGTTGTACCCATCCACTAAAGGGCTAAATCAAATTGTACATTAAAATAACAGACTTTTGAAAAAATCCTTTATTTGAAAAAAAACCAAAAGGCAAGTTCTTGACAAGTCTTTTATTTAAAAAAACAAAAACAAAAATGGTCCATTAACATAATCCAGGGTCAATCATGACGTCCAGCGTTGTCCATGACAATGATGACTCAACGAAATGAAGAAAAAAAAAATAGAAATAATAATTTGAAAAAACGGCGACCGCTGTCCCGTCCGCTCACGATGAACTCCCACCGCAGAATAGGATTTTGACAGATTCCAGCAACACATATGCATTTAAGTGGAACTTGCAGTGACAGCTAGCTCCGCCCAACTGTTTACAGTTGTACAGCAACTGACAGGTGAGCCATGATTGGGCAAAGTCATCATGAGTTTGCTCAATCATAGCTCTTACAGAGTACTGGGCCCTGACTGGGCAAAGTCTTGCACCTGACCTGTGGTCAGGTGCAAGGCTTTAGCCAATCAGGGCTTTACAAGGCGCACAGCCCTGAAGTCCTGACAGTTTGTGTGTTCGCCGAACACACAAACTGCCGATGTTCTAGTCGAACTCACACTTGACTCGAACATCGAGCCCATCCCTAGCCAGAAACGCCTGTCCGCATCAGACAGGCATTTTACAGGGCA
Source organism: Nanorana parkeri (assembly GCF_000935625.1). NCBI lineage: Eukaryota > Metazoa > Chordata > Amphibia > Anura > Dicroglossidae > Nanorana > Nanorana parkeri. The sequence goes on from NW_017306486.1 coordinate 1,667,818, forward strand.
GCCTTATGTTGTTCTGGTGTCCTTCCTCTGCGTTTGCACAAGCTGGAGGTTCCTGTAGGCACCACTGGTCTTGGAGCAGGAGGGTGCATTTTATGCAGAATGCACCCTCCTTGTTATTGCCGGTGTTATATCTTGACAGAGAATTAGGCAGGTGCTCTCAATGGAGGGCACCTTTGGGCACTTGCTTACTCTGCCTAATAGTAAACCTGGCCCTGCCTCTTTACCTAAATTACACAAAATAAACAAATAAACTATATGATTACAGCTAGGCAACATATCCTGGAACAAGAATTACAGTTCAAGGCTCGCCTAAAAATGTTCTGCACCATTGCATCTAAACTCAATATAATGTATGATCATAAGTTGTTCCTCGTGACTCTTCATGATACAACATACTTCCTAGTTTTTGTTCTGTTCCAAGAACATATTACATTCATATACACATAATCTAGATCATGTATACAGCTACAATACTGTATATCAATACCATATTAAGTAACATTGCTAAAGTTAGTACATGTATATCCCTTGCTGGTGAGCCCTTTAACCAGTGGGAGCTGTATAGATCAGGGCATCTTCACTGCCACACTGCCAGATCCTTCTCTTCCCATTGCCTTTGATAGACAGGCTGCTAGGAGAAGGGATGAAGCAGCACTGTGTTTGGCCACATCTGCAGCCAGGAATTCAAGTCCTGTCCTGACCCACAGGAACCAGAAAGGCCATGAGCAGGTACAGGGAAGAAGGAGGGCTGTGTGCTGTGCAAAAAGAAAGCAACTAGAGAGAGCAGGGAGGAATCAGCCTGCCAAAAGAGAGAGTGCAACAATGCTGATAGGGCAAACAGTGCTGCGATAGTAAACCAAAAGACCCCTGTGGACTCCAGATTCAGTTGCATACTTGAGAGAGAAGGGCCAGAGCTTTACAGGCTACCTCTCATCTGGCTCTGAGACTTGTAACATGAAGGCGTCTAGAACGTAGCAGTCTGTGATGCATTTGCCCTCAATCAGCTCTTTGGGACAGTGTTTGTGAGATTGACTGCTTTCAGGAAGGAAGACCCCTGAGAAGCATTGGTGGGTGAATTTCTAAAGCATTATTGAGAGCCCAAGAGAGAATTCTAGTAAGTGTCCACAACACCACAGACCCTCTGGTGAAATTAGCCAGAATGCTTCTATTTCTCCTTCCTTTTCAGTGAGGAGAGCAGAAGATTAAATCCCTGCAAACTGTTTCTACGTGGCAGATACTGGGGTCATTTGAGAACTTCAAAGCATTTTATGAATTTGAAAGAATGCCCAAACACTTGAATTGATCTCCTGCAATGTTTCAGTGATGGAGCAAACTTTGGGTGATATGAACTTGAAAGAAGTGGTGGTGTACCTTGGTTGACCTCAGTTTTCTATGGAAGAATTCTAGAGGAGCATGAACAATGCTTGGAGAAACTGCAGAAGTAAAATTAAATTAAGAGCGGTTGCCATGTACTGCAGGGCAGAGCCCCTTGTGCCAGGTCTGGATCCCAATAGCAGGAAACAGGCGAGATAACTAGTCCGAATACAAAGTCCAAAAGGGTGAGAGTCAAGAGTGGTCTGATCAATGTGAACAGACCTTACAGCAGGTAAAGTGAAGCTTAACTCAAACACCCATCTTAGCCTAGATGATCATCTGAGACCCGTTGCTTATGTAAGTCAAAGTCTTTCCCCCATTGAAAACACACTCAAAATCTGGAGTTCCTGCCACTGAAATGGGCAGTTGTAGACAAGCTTAATGACTTCTAGCATAGGGTTAATCCACTCACTTACATCACCACCACTGCCAAGTTAAATGCTACCAGGCATCGTTGGTTGGAAACTTTGGCTAGATTGCACTTCAGTCTGAAGTATGGACTAGGAGTTGGGAACAAAGATGCTGATGCCCTGTCCTGAAGATCACAATGCTTAAGCTCCAGAAGAAGAATGGTCTATTAGTGTGTCAGTGGGTTGTCTGATCCAGTTAAGGGTAGGTCATCATGGGGAAGGGCAGGAGAACCCAGCATTCAAGTGATTCCTTAGGGAGTCATTGCTACCCATGCTTGCAGTTATCTTTCCGCAATGGAGCTCAAGTGGAGAGGGTTGCAGTTCCATATGACTCACTTTCTTCTTCTGCCAGCAACTAATTCTGCTGTTCAAATAAGGTAGCTCCAACAGAATTGTGTGAACTAAAGGTACTCTTGTCGATAAATTTAGGAAAGTCTGTAGAGTCTACTACAAGACATGAGACCATCTATTATTCCTGTATTCTTTTGTTTATTTTCATACCCTTCTGTTTGCCTGAAGAAACTTTCTTCAGAGTTGACATGGTAGAAAGAAAGCCATATTGATTCTATTATATGTTAGTGGTCCAACATTTAAAGCAGCTCATGTAAATGGTTGATTTACAGAATATACTAAGAGCTAAACATTAGATGTCAAAGCAAAAAAAAATAAAAAAATGATATACCGTATATATGCACTATATTGCCAAAAGTATTGGGCCACCACTCCAAATCATTGGATTGAGGTGTTTCATGAAATGTCCTTGCTACTAAATATTCCACAGTCAACTGGTAGTGGTATTATAACAAAGTGGAAGCAACTGGGAACAACAGCAACTCAGCCATGAAGTGGTAGGCCACATAAAATGACAGAGCGGGGTCAGTGCATGCTGAAGCGCACAGTGCGCAGAAGTCGCCAACTGTCTGCAGAGTCAATAGCTACAGACCTCCAAACTTTGTGTGGCCTTCAGACTGGCACAACAACAGTGCATAGAGAGCTTAATGGAATGGTTTTCCATGGCCGGGCAGCTGCATCCAAGCCTTACATCACCAAGTGCAATGCAAAGCGTCGGATGCAGTGGAGTAAAGCACACCGCCACTGGACTCTAGAGATGTTGAGAGGTGTTCACTAGAGTGATGAATCACGCTTCCCTGTCTGGCAATCCGATGGACGTGTCAGTGTTTGATGGTTGCCAGGAGAATGGTACTTACCTGACTGCATTGTGCCAAGTGTAAAGTTTGGTTGCGGGGGGATTATGGTGTGGGGTTGTTTTTTTTTAGGGGTTGGGCTTTGCCCCTTAGTTCCAGTGAAGGGAACTCTTAAGGGATCAGCATACCAAAACATTTTGGACAAATGCATGGTCCCAACTTCTTGGGCACAGTTTGGGGAAGGATTCTTCCTGTTCCAACATGACTGCGCACCAGTGCACAAAGCAAGGTCCATAAAGACACGGATGAGCAAATTTGGGGTGGAGGAACTTGACTGGTCTGCTCAGAGTCCTGATCTCAACCCGATAAAACACCTTTGGAATGAATTAGAACGAAGACTGCGAGCCAGGCCTTCTCGTCCAACATCAGTACCTGACCTCACAAATACGCTTCTGGAAGAATGGTCAAACATAGTACAGGTTGGGGTAAAAAGTTCCAGAAGATGGGAGAGACTCTAGAGAAGTCCTGGAGGTGAGTATGGGAGGAGTTGACTAGGGAGCTGGAAAGCAGGAGGTCTAGGGAAGACTGGAGTGGACGGTTAGGGTGACATTTTGAGACAAGGTCTGAGATATAAACCCGGGGGCAGAGTTGTGGATGGCTTTATAAGTGACTGTTAATTTTTTGAATTTTATCCTCTGGGCGAGTGGAAGCCAGTGTAGTGATTGACAGAGGGGGGTTGCAGACACTGAGCGGTTGGTCAAGTGGATGAGTCTGGCAGCTGCATTCATGATAGACTGAAGGGGGGATATCCTGTGTAGTGGAAGGCCAATGAGGAGGGAGTTACAATAGTCAAGACGAGAGATAACAAGGGAGTGTATGAGTAGTTTTGCGGTTTCATTGGTGAGGAAGGGGTGTATTTTGGAGATGTTACGAAGGTGAAGGCGGCAGGATTTGGATAGTGATTGGATGTGGGGAAGAAAGGTGAGGTCCGAGTCAAGGATGACACCTAGGACTTTAGCATGAGGGGAGGGCTGGATAGTTGTGTTATCAATCTCAACTGAAATGTTGGGGAGGGTGCACGGGCAGGAGGAAATATCAAGATCTCAGTTTTTGAAAGATTGAGTTTTAAGAAATGTTGTGACATCCAGGCTGATATGTCAGTTAGTAGATTAGTGACATGCAAGGACACTGAAGGGGAGAGTTGTGGAGTGGAAAGATACATTTGAGTGTCATCGGCATAGAGATGGTATTGGAAGCCATGTGAGGTTATTAGTTGACCAAGGGAGGAGGTGTAGATAGAGAAGAGAAGGGGTCCAAGGACAGAGCCTTGGGGAACACCTACAGAAAGGAGGGGAGGGGTTAGAATTGTAGGTGACACTAAAGGAGCGCATAGATAAGTAGGAGGAGAACCACAAGAGAGCAGAGTCTTGTAGGCCAAGCAAGTGGAGTCTTTTGAGGAGCAGCGGGTGGTCAACAGTGTCAAAAGCAGCAGAAAGGTATAATAGCAAGAGTAAGGAATAGTGGCCATTGTTTTTAGCTGTTATTAAGTCATTGGTGAGTTTTAGGAGGGCTGTTTCAGTGGAGTGTTGAGGGTGAAATCCGGACTAAAAGGGGTCCAAAAGGTTGTTATTAGCGAGTTGGCAACTGAGGCGGTTGTAGATAAGGCATTCTAGTAGTTTAGAGGTGAATGGGAGTAAGGAGATAGGTCTGAAATTATTGAGGTTGGTAGGGTCCAGTGAAGGTTTTTTGGGTATTGGGGTGACTAGTGCATGTTTGAGAGGGGTAGGAAAGATTCCAGTAGAGAGTGAAAGATTGAAAATGTGAGTAAGAGAGTGTAGGATAGAGCAAGAGGGTGACCGGAGTAGTTTTGAGTGAACAGGGTCCAGGGGGCAAGTGGTGAGGTGGTGTCAGAGAGGAGCTTTGTAACTTCCTCTGTGGTGACAGGGTCAAAAGAGGAAAGTAACAAGTGTGAGGGAGGGTCTGGTACATTAATAGTGGAAGTTAATTGGACAGTGGCGATCTGATCCCGAATTGTATCTATTTTGTTTTTGAAATCAGTGGCAATGTCCTGGGCAGTGAGTTAGTGAGTGGTGGTGGAGGACATAGTAGAGACTTGAAGGTAGAAAAGAGTTGACGAGGTCTGGATGAGAGTGTGTTAATGAGAGTGACAAAATAAGTTTGTTTGGCAGCACGGAGGGAGGAATTATATTTTACCAGGGCAGCTTTGTACAGGGTAAAGTCTTGCAGAGACCCAGTTTTCTGCCAGTCACTCAAGAGTGCAGCTTTGTGTTTTTTGATGTCTGGTAACTTCAGTTTGCCACGGTTGCAGCGGACGTGGTCTAAATCTGCGCGTTGTGAAGGGGGCCAAAGTGTCTAGAGAGGATGAGAGTGAGCAGTTAAAAACAGAAGTAGCCAGGTAAGGGCAGGACAGGGGTGAGATCTTGTCATAGAGAGAGTCAGTAGCAGAGTGGAGAAGAGAAGGGTCGAGGTGGCGGAGGTTTCTCCAGGTGACAGTGTGCCGTGTAGGGGGAGTCCGTGTTGGGGACAGGATGATTGTGAAACTGACCAGGTTGTGGTCTGAGAGCGGGAAAGGGGTGTTGGAGAAGTTGCAAGGAGTGCATAGGTGAGAGAAAACAAGATCAAGTGTGTTACCATCAGAGTGATCCTGGGCAGTGAGTTAGTGAGTGGTGGTGGAGGACATAGTAGAGACTTGAAGGTAGAAAAGAGTTGACGAGGTCTGGATGAGAGTGTGTTAATGAGAGTGACAAAATAAGTTTGTTTGGCAGCACGGAGGGAGGAATTATATTTTACCAGGGCAGCTTTGTACAGGGTAAAGTCTTGCAGAGACCCAGTTTTCTGCCAGTCACTCAAGAGTGCAGCTTTGTGTTTTTTGATGTCTGGTAACTTCAGTTTGCCACGGTTGCAGCGGACGTGGTCTAAATCTGCGCGTTGTGAAGGGGGCCAAAGTGTCTAGAGAGGATGAGAGTGAGCAGTTAAAAACAGAAGTAGCCAGGTAAGGGCAGGACAGGGGTGAGATCTTGTCATAGAGAGAGTCAGTAGCAGAGTGGAGAAGAGAAGGGTCGAGGTGGCGGAGGTTTCTCCAGGTGACAGTGTGCCGTGTAGGGGGAGTCCGTGTTGGGGACAGGATGATTGTGAAACTGACCAGGTTGTGGTCTGAGAGCGGGAAAGGGGTGTTGGAGAAGTTGCAAGGAGTGCATAGGTGAGAGAAAACAAGATCAAGTGTGTTACCATCAGAGTGAGAAGGAGTCTGTCTCCATTGAGTTAGATCAAAAGAAGAGGTTAGGTTAAGAAATTGAGTGGAAGCCGGGGAGTTAATGTTAGTAGCAATGTTAAAGTCACCAAGAATGATTGTGGGTATTTCTGAGGAGAGAAAGTAGGGTAGCCAGGCAGAGAAGTCATCAAGAAAGCGAGATACTGGTCCAGGTGGTCGATAGATAATGGCAATCCTCAAATAAATTGGAGAGAAAAGGCGAATACAGTGAGTTTCAAAAGAGGAGAGGGATAGGGAGGGAGGTGAAGGCAGAACTTGAAAAGTGCATTGTGGGGATAGAAGGATACCCACACCACCTCCTTTCCGTCCATTGGGTCTGGGTGAGTGTGTCCAGTGGAGGCCACCATGGGAGAGGGCAGCAGGGGAGGCAGAGTCGGATTCCTGAAGCCAGGTTTCAGTAACAGCTAGCATGTTAAAGGAATTGGAGATGAGAAGATCATGCACAGTGGTGAGTTTGTTACAGACAGAGCGGGCATTCCAGAGGGCACAAGAGAAGGGAGGACCGATTCTAGGAAGCAGGGGAATAGAAATCAGGTTGTGTGGATTAAGGCTGCTGCCAGAGGAAAGGCAGTGCTGATTAGGAGGGTGAGTGTTAGAAAAGAGAGGGCCAGGATTGGGAGAGATATCCCCTGAAGTCAGGAGAAGCAGAAGGGTGAGTGAAGTGAGATGAGAGGGTGTTTTGTACGGGTGAACATGCCCCAGTGTCCTAGAGGTAAACCTAGCATGTGGATTTAAAATGAGCAGGAGATGATGAGTGCAGTAATAGGGAGAGGGCAGGAGAGAGGGCGAAATATATAAATTGTGGGGTGATCTGTGCAGAGTAAGTATGAGACAATAGAATGAATGATGAGTAGTAGGAATGAAAGGGGTGGCAGTATGCAAAGAGAGAGGTATGAAAAAGGCTAAAGTGGGATTGTATGAGTGACAGGCAGAGTGGTAGATGCAAGGCAGCTGCTGGGCACCTGCATGGTAGTGAGGTCAAGTTTTATTGTGTTCCTATATAGGTAAAGTGCACCATGGGGTGGGTGGGAGTGCTGATGTGCAGCTGATCTGCAGGGCTGCTAAGAAAGACTATCTGTTTGTAGAGGTGAGGAAAAGAAAGTTGGAGAGAGAAAAAAAAACAAAAACTGTCAACAGGTTGTTTCCCCCCCCCCTTCTTTTTCAAAGTACAAAAAAGTACCATTAAAGTTCATGTGCGTGTAAAGGTAGGCATCCCAATACTTTTGCCAATATAGTGTATATATATATATATATAGATAGATAGATAGATAGATATAGATATACTGTATGTCAGATATTTGGAGTAAAACATAAAAGCATATACTGCTGACATTGCTACAAAATAACTAGACGCACATAGATACAAGATAGAACCTCGATGTCACACTGAACATAGAAAACTGCCACAAGCAAAACAAAATTTGACACTAATATTACTCCTTTAAAAATTTGTTGTTTTTTTCCCCCTGAAATGTAAAATATATTTGTATATGTCTATATACCTATATTATATTATATTATATATGCAGTACATCCCATATATACATAGTTAAAGATAAGAACTAGTGGGGCTTGGTAGAATAACACAGGGAGTGTGCAGAGGACAGCTCTGAATTTCTGATGAAATAAACAGTATTTTTAGCCGTTTTAAATATACCATTGGAAGCATTTTCTTAAAAGACCAAAATAAAATAAAAACAGCTCATTGTTAGTTTTTACATACATTTTAATAGTACTAACTAATTTTTTCAAAGGAAAAAAAAAGAGGCAGAAATTGAGAAGAAGTTTCGCGATGTTATGGCCAAAGAAAAAGCAAGAATAGTGGCGGAAAAGTGGAAGGTGGAAATAGAAGATCGAAAAGCAGCAAAACTACTAGAAAAGAAGTTCCAGGAAGAGCTAAAGGTAGGGAATGTGATTTTTTTGGTTTGTGTTCATACTCAGAGAATTACAGTGCTTGGGTTCTATTGGGGTAATGCTATGACATTCTTATGGGCATAGTGTGCCATTCTGAATCCAAAACATAATCTCTTTTGCATGCACATAGTACATAGAACATTTCCCCAGAGGAAGATAAGGGCCTATCCAT
>NW_017306486.1:1676140-1725162 GCF_000935625.1 Nanorana parkeri
ATAGATATCTATATATATCTCTATATATCTATATATACACACACATTTCCCTGTGTTTTTTCTTTTTAATAATGATGCAAATACAAAAAAAGACCTGATGACCCAGCAAGAAATGCAGCAAGCTGTAACATCCTTTGCATTCTAACATTCTAACAAACTGCACTGAATTTTATTTTAGGGTAGGCAAACCCCATAAGGCATTTCAAAACTCTCAGAGGCAGATACATAATGGGATTTGTGGTTTCACCACAGATGGAGGGCTGATGTTTGGCTACCCATGCTGTAACCAAATTACTTCAAGTCTATTTCTGTGAAGTCTTAAGTGTAACCATCTTTAACCATGCCCATTTAAAACAAATACATCAGTTTTATACCATGGTTCTGCAATAACAAGGTGCTAAATGTGAATCCGGAGTTCATTGGTCTATGTAATTTTGTTGCTTAAAGAATATGTGAAGTGTACCTACTTTTTACAGATGATGACACCAATTCTAACCAATTCTAAATTACTATGTAAATTCTACGGTTCAAAAATGTTATTATTGAAAAAGAACATAAAGAAACTGAATGCAGCCACAACATATAAGGACTGATAATCTGCAATTTATTAAATTTTCGTTCTTGATTTTAGACATTCATTCCACAGACATGTGTCCTGGCGATCACTTGTGCCCGCTGTTAGTTTTGAGACCTAGCTGTCACTGCCATTGACAGGTTTCAAGGCCAAAGGGTAGGCAAAAGAGGTGGCCACCTTAGGCATATCAGGAAGTGGTGAAAAGGGGTCAGGACCCTTGCAGCCTATGCTGCTGAAGTAGTTCACACATTATTGTGGGGGGGGGGGGGGGGGGGTTGATGCACTTTGACCCTTTTTTCTTGAGTGCTAAAAGACCTCGGAAACTGGGAACCAATTAGCATGGTTGCCAGTCAATAATGTGAGATCTGTGGCTGTCAGGAACATTGTCTGGGGGCATTAATATATATGGTGTCAATCATTGCATACCATTTCGTCCAGTGCAGTCTGGACAGCGGCAGTAAATTTGCAGGGTTATACTGGAGTCTGAAATTAAATAAACATAGAAGCATCTTTTAAAAAATTCCCATAAAGCTAGCCATTATGCTTTAAAGCAGGGGTAGCCAAACTCCGGCCCTCCAGCTGTGGTGACACTACAAATCCCATGGTGCATCTCTCTCCGGCAATCATGTCTGTGGCTGTGAGAATCTTGCAATGCCTCATGGGATTTGTGGTTCCACCACAGCTGGAGGGCTGAAGTTTGGCTACCCCTGCTTTAAAGTTACAGTTTCATAGTGGTGTAAGTTCAGAAGTGGTTTGGCTTGAACATGGAGACTGGAGACTCTGGGGGGTCTAATAATGATTTTGCTATGAGACCCCCATCACACACACACACACACACACACACACACACACACACAATTATACCTCTTTTGTTTCCATTTTGTGGTTAGGAGAGAAGTCTAGCATTAAATAGTAGTAAAGATCCCTTTGTTACAGTCCATATATTTTTTGTTAAATAAATTACACAGTCAATTATTGGAATTGCGAAAATAAAACTGTTAAGTCATATAGTTTTGAACTTATGTAAGGATCTCTTAAATGCCAAAGCTTTGCAGCTGAATATATTGCTATGAATGTAGCTTGCACCGTTGGCTTTTTGGAAAAGCAGAATAAATTGATAGTAACATATTGTATTTGAGCTGTCTCTTGACCTTTGGTAAATCACACTCAAAAGGATATTGTCCCAGCTCAAGAACATTGACCAATCGATACTACATGCTGTGACCTGCTGTGATGTAAGTAGGATTCTGGTTTTAACACTAACTAAAATAAGAAGTAATTTACTCCCTGTATATAGCTTTTCATAACCAGCAGAGGGGAACGTACAGTCTTAATTAAAATCATGGATGTCAACATATTACAGTAATTATTTCTGTAAATCCAACAAGAAAAAAAATGTTGAAACTCATTTAAAAATATTTAGGCTCCTTTTTTGCTTTCTGGATTTTGGCTTGTAACCTTTAAAACTCTTTGTAAAATTTCTTATTGGATTAACCGATTAAGAGAAAAATACACGCTCTTTTTTAGGTGATTTCTTTTTAAAAGGGAGACTTTGCTGTATATTCAATGAACACATGCATTATTACAATGTTTTTAATCTTATAGAAGATCTAAATCTCCATCATCAGGCGGACTGACAGGGTAATCTGTCATCGGAACCGTGAGCGTCGAACAGTGTGCCGCCTACCGGAGGCCCGTGTTCGACACGTTGCGGAGCGAATTGACAGATTACTAGATGGGGTTGGGCACGATCCCGTTGTCATGGTGCACATCGAAATGAAAACCATATTATTTACATTTAGGATGGAGTAGTAAATGGTTAACACTGCTGTCAGCAATGTTTGCCTGCTGTGTGTCATTGGGGAGATTTTCCTTCACTTCTTGTCTTGTAGACACAACATGACGTGACAGTCTAAGGGCTAGTTCACACCAGTCCCAGTGTGTTCTGGCCCAATTGGTGCCAAAACGCACTGGCTCGCATTCCGGCCAGCACGCATTGTTTTGGGGTGGGAGGGGGCATAGCGGTGCATTTAAGTCAATGGCACCACAGCCACAGTGCGACTGCGGTGCCATTGTCTTCAATGCACCACCACGCCCCCTCCTGCCCCAAACATAGTGAGCCGACCGGAATGCGATCCAGTGCATTCCAGCACCCATCGGGCTGGGACTGGTATGATCTAGCACTAAGACAGCTGTCATCTGAATAAGTGTCCCCGTTTCTCTCTATTATTTGTCTGGGGACAACTCAATTTTTTCAGTTATCCTTAACTTTCTATCGAGGTCATAATGATTATCAGGAAAAATTGACTAGGCATATTTCCCTAGCGTGGACACCGAGTGAAATAAAGACCTAACAGGGGTTCTAACCCTTATCTGCTCAAGTAAACATCCTTCTGAAAAGGAAAGCACAGGTACTTTTCGAGTACCAGTGCAGATACTTGCCATTTTCATGAGAACTACCAGGGTTGCAGCTGGGACCTGGCTCTGGCACTCCACCACTGTCCTGAAATCATTAGTCTGTATTGTTTTAGAAAAACTGTCACATGACAATAAACAAAAATGTATCAGTACTCGTACTTGTAAGTACTCGGCAAGTACCAGTACTCGTACTCGCAAAACTGGTATCTGTGCATCCCTTTTATATTTATATTTATAAAAGCAAAATCGTACATTAAAACAGAGATGTACAAATCCCAGGAGCTCCGCATGCTCCTTACAAATGACAGCTGCCTCCTAATTTTTGAATTTTTCTTTAGTCTAGTCTTGGAGCTCAAAAGTATCGGTACATGTACTCATACTTGTACCGAGTACAGTACTTGGTATCTGTGCTACCCTACTTCTGATGATATCCTGGGAAATGGTGAGTAACTGAAATTTTAAAAGATAACATAAACAGCAAAGTACAGTAGTGTCTTCTCCCAAGATTTGGGCTACTCAGCATTCACTAGGATCTCACCAGAAAGATGACATCACTCTCACCTCGGTGCCATGGGCAGATGGCAGGGGGTAGGTAAGCATTTTATCTCACTTTAACCCACACGGTTTTTATTCAAGTAGTTTTGAGTATACAGTCTATGCTTTCTTTATTATGGCCGGGTTTAAAAAAATTATAGATTTTTAAAAAAGGTAAACAAAAAACTAGTGCACATTAATATTATCTAGTCTTCTTTTGAGTTAAAGGAAATCTATGGGGTCCAAGCTTTTCTTCACTTTTGGATTCCATGTGCTATAGGAACAATTTACTACTATAATCCAAAATGCACCCTAAACATATAATCGTTACTTTAAGATGGTGGGTGGGGCAAAGCACAGCAGTGGGGAAAGATCCCGACAATACTATCGAGATCCTCCCCACTGATCATTCGTCACTGTGACTGACAGCGCTTCTTGAGAACTGCTACGCGTCCACGAATATATGGGCATGCGCAGCAGCTTTTTCCCCTCAGCTCTCTTCCTACCTTCGCAGCGCGTGCATAGAAGGTGGTTTCTCCTCACTGCCTCTGCCACATGTGCAGCAGTTGTATGGAAATCTGTTCCCTGTAAAGGTTAGTTCCCCCTGCCGTTCAGCTATTATGATAAGCCTGCCCCTTCCTTACAGTTGGTTGGTATTTACATAGCCACACCCCCCTCTCTGCAAGCTCAGGTGTTCTATGAGAAAGAGACAGACAAACGTCTCCTCTCACATTGTGTGCTCTGATCGTTCAGCTTCCACATCTCCACACACTGTATAGGAGATCTCTGACTTGTCTCTCGATCACATGTCACCACTCTCATTGTTGTCACTTTCTCATAGAACACCAGAGCTTGCAGAGAGGGGGCAGGGCTATGTAAATACCAAGCAGCTGTAAGGAAGGGGCGGGCTTATGGTAATAGCTGAACGGCAGGGGAACTAAGATTTACGGGGAACAGGTTTCCATACAACTGCTGCAAGCATCTGATTATGTGAGACAGAGCAGGGGAAGATCGTTTAAGAGAGAGGGGAAATACTGGTAAGAGAGAGGGAAAGAGAAGGGAGTCTTCTCAGTTGATACTCTGCCTCCCACTCCCACATGTCAGCGTGCACACTCCAGCCGGACACCGTTTACATGATTAGAGAAAGCGTGGCCATGGCAGATAGAGTTAGAAAAAAAAAGCTGAGGGCGGGCTGCATTCCTTGTTAACGCCCCCTAAGAGGAAAGGAGCAGTGAACATGGCTGCAGGTGGCCGTTTTCTGTGACTTGTGATTAATTAATCTAGGATGTGCTGTGACTTTGGAAAAGAAGAATGCTATTAGAGTAAAGGCAAGAAGTACTTTTATGTGCCCTTGGGTCATAATTCTCCTTTAACAAGTGAACCTTTCACTTCCTTTTACTTACTGTTACATGCTGTAAAAATCCTGTTTTCCAAGTTCAACAGCTTAAGCTAAATGTTGAACATGCAAGTGAATGAGAAGGAGGTCAGATCAGTGATCCAGAACACTTGTGCAAAAAGTCAGAAGAGTGACTCATCCCATATTGGACAGCTCCATCTGATGTTCTAATCAGACAAAGTGAGCATCAAGGTAAAACAAGCAGGGCAGAGAGCACACTAATATAGTGTAGTAAAATCAATGAATAAATGCACTCAAAAGGAAATTAAAGACTCACCTATCTGTGGTCCAGGAATGTTCCCTGGGTCCAATCCAGAATACTCCTAGCTCAAGGCAAATGGATGCTTTCATTAAAGATGACCTATAGTTGTTTGGAAACCCTTTCTTGAGCATGAAGAATGTATTCGCATTACAAATTCTGTAAAAAAAATAAGAAAAAAAACCTAAAAAAAATATCAGTTTATAAATCATATAAATCTGAAGGAAACAGAATTTGTAATGCAAATACATTCTTCATGCTCAAGAAAGGGTTCCCAAACCCCTTAATTCCATGGCTGTAATGCTGATCCCTTGGCTTCATTGCTTTTTCAGTTGATGACTAAGGATGGGCTGCATGTTCGAGTCGACCATAGGTTCGACTCGAACATTGCATGTTCTAGCGTTCGCCGAACGCCGAACATTATGGGATGTCCGCGGTCTGTTCGACCCCGGCACATCCCACAATGCACTGCGCCGTCCGAAAACGGTAATTGGCTACAGTCCTGCACCTGACCGCAGGTCAGGTGCAAGACTGTGCCAATCAGGGCTCAGTACAAATGTAGAGCCATGATTGGGCAGAGTCACGATGACTCTGCTCAATCATGTCTCACAGCTAAGTCCCTGCAGCACACTATATAAGGCTGCTGACACCGCGGACCCATGTAGTGTGCTGTAGGAGATAGAGAGGGTTCTAGTATAGTTAGTTACAGTCAGCAGATAGATAGAGAGTTATAGATAGTTATAGAGAGTTATAATAGACTTATAACTTTATATATATATATATACACACATACATATATAAATATATACACATACATATATATACAGTATATACATACAGAAGTCTGATTATATATATTATTCCGGGTACTGCCCTGGGGGACATGTATCAATGAAAAAAACACTTTTAAAAAATACAATTTTTAAAGGAGCAGTGATTTAACATCACTTAAAATGAAACATTAAAAATGAAAAATTCATAAATATGGTGCCTGGGGGGTCCCCTTTCACTGACCGTAAAGTGGCGCATCTGTATGATGTATAGAACCTGCTGAAGCAAAAATGACATTTATATACATTTTATTGATATTTATATAGAACTCTAATATATACAGAAGTCTGATTTATATATATATATATATAAATCAGACTTCTGTATATATTAGAGTTCTATATAAATATCAATAAAATGTATATAAATATCATTTTTGCTTCAGCAGGTTCTATACATCATACAGATGTGCCACTTTACGGTCAGTGAAAGGGGACCCCCCAGGCACCATATTTAAAGGAATTTTTAATTTTTAATGTTTCATTTTAAGTGATGTTAAATCACTGCTCCTTTAAAAATTTTATTTTTTAAAAGTGTTTTTTTCATTGATACATGTCCCCCAGGGCAGTACCCGGATCCCCATACACTTTTTATGGGCAATAAATTGCATATAAGGCTTCAAAATGGGGACATTTACATTTCTGAGTTCTACCCCCATAGACTTGCATTGAGTTCTAAGTTCGAGTTAGAACTTTTTCCATGTTCGAAAGTTCGAGTTAGAACCGAACACGGGGGTGTTTGGCTCATCACTATTGATGACCTGGAACATGTATAGAGAGTTCCAACACTTTTCGGGCACTTGTTTACAGCATGCTTATTCCAGGTATGTCATTCAGAAACAGCCAGACAACTAACATTTTTAAAATAAGGGCCAGCAGCAGCAGCCCTTGTACTTCAATCATGACAGGTGTAGTTTAAGAATGCAAAATAAAAAATATATAGTTTCCTTCCTTAGTGTTTGATGAAGTATTTGTGAAGAAAAACAACTCACCCAATAACTCACCAGTAAACAGTCATTAAACAAAAACTTGTCCCAACTCTGTCCGCTTACAACCAATACTTTCCCCATTGGGTGTCCCCATGTTGCTTTTCACACAGCATACAGAAGACACCTCCGCCCTTCCTGTGGCAGTCATATCTTCTCTCCATCCCAAGTGGGAGCGCTTATCTGTTAACCATACCTCCCAACTGTCCTTCATTTGGAACAAAATCCCTTTTCCTTCTTTTCTTCTCAGGTGTCTCTCTTTTTTGACCTGATGTAGATATCTCTATGAAAATATACAACTCAACTACCAAAAGTGTTATTTGACACCAAAACCATTTTTTTTATCTCTTAATTATCTTGTTTACTCTTTTTAAAACCCAGTATAAAAGGAAAAATAATCATAAAATAAATCTGGGTTTAAGCAATAATTTTTGCCATATACATCGTTAATGGTTCACATAACTGGATGTGTGGCGGGTGTGTGTGGGGTGTGTGTGTGTGTTGGGGGGTGTCCATTGCCTAATTACATTGGACTGGAAAGTGTCCCTCTTTCTCATCTCAGAAAGTTGGGAGGTATGGTTAAATTATGACAAAACGTGAAATGTTTTCATTTTACTAATGGTGTTGTTTAGTGTGCATGAACTTAACCTCACATGAAGAAGATTATGAAGGTACTACAATGCTTACACTCTTGGGAAATGGATAGGTTCACCAGTGGCTGGTCTGATGGATGTATTTTAGAGGTTTCATCAGGTCTAAAGTCATGCTGTTATTTCAGGAGGACTACCAAATATGGTGATTCCTACATCATCTTAGGAGTTAATCAGGAAAATCCCTTTTAATCATTACTAGGGCAACCTTTCAATTGAAGTATGATGCAGTAGTCATAATTTCATATGTAAAGTATAATATGCTTTGAGCAACAACCGATGTCCATACTTAAAGGGCAAACTTAGCTAAAGTAGAAGCTATTACTTGTGTCCTTCAAAATATTTACATGTGCTCTGCTCTACATAGAAAAGTATTCTGTCCCCAGAACAGATCTTTGACTACAGTGTCTTCAGTTTCAACTCTTACTGGACATTTTACAGTTACTCTGAATTACACATTTGAATGCCTGACTGTTTTATATGACAACTAATATTGTAGGTTTGCCTTAAAATAGTACATTTCTTTATATGTAACATTTTTTTTTCCTTTATAGCTGTTAGCATTGAGTAGAAATCATACAGAGCAGTGAATAATTTATATTAATAGGCTCACTCATTGTTGTATTATGTGTCTATTTTTACATACGTGCAGGTATGCTTTATCCAAATACACAAAACAATTATTTTGTGTATATGGTGTTGAGTATTTGTCATAACAATCCCTATTACCTAAATAGCTGCTTACATAATCTGACTTTTTATACACATCTCTCCTTTTTCAGTACATTTAGCAAATATTTTCTGAATGTCTGTATAAGGGCAATAGGTAGGTTTTCCTGATAGGTAGGGTTCCCTGATGTCTACTGCTATTGGGGTTATCAGGTCACACCATGTATCACCAACTGCCAGTAAGAAACACTTTTTTTGTACACAGAAAAATAATGTGCTTATGTGTCTTGTATGTCCGTGATGTATAATAAGTTGAAATCAGCTGAAGGACTGATTAACTGGGGCAACAATACAGTTCAGAACATTTAGGGGGTTATTCTGTATGGATCCAAAGGATACAGCCGTAGCTTCGGCTGATCCTTCGGCTCTCTTCAGCCACCTCTGCCCTCCAGTTCAGTCGAACCAAAGGGCTGCTGTGCTGTGAAAACCCAGACTGCATGCTGCTGATCTCAACATCCTTCCCAGGACCTTCAGATTGGGTTCACCCGACAGCATCAAAAGTGGTCTCAACCTCCTGCATGGAGACAGACGTAATCCCCGCAACCCACCAAAATTAAATTTTTGCATTCTTTCTTTTCAATGCATGAAACATATTTATAATTTTTGTATCTACCACACTACAAGGGCTTTCCGTGTCTCCCATCTTATTGTTTCTCATGTGACCACTCCTGAAGAGACATCTCTGTCTCCACAAGGGACATCACATTTTACCTCTCGATTAACAGATATAGCACCTCAAGGTTGTGCCTACACCATAGGCTTGGTCCTGCTACACCACTGAATTAAATGAGTTGCCTCACTGGAAGGTGGTCCACATGTTTTGAAAATCCAGATGTATTTTAATTTACTTCTCAGCTGATAACAGGAAAACAAAAGGCAACCAATGTGTTTCAGGGGCCAAATAATCACCATTCATCATGGCTTTAGAAACTATCACAGTAGCTATGGAACTCAGAGCTAGGCTCCTGGTTATATCAATCAAAGCCTGCTATAAATACTGTGCATGGAGTCAGTGCAATAAGTCCGTCTTTATTTTGTGAAATAGTAAACCCTGATTTTAACTTGTTTATTTATGTCTAGTGTCTCCCATTGAAACTTCAGCCTACTGAAGCTGCTTACGTACTGGGTGTTAAATGATACACTTTACATTTTATTTCATGATAAAACCTGCCTCGTCTCCCCCTCTTCAAATGCAACCTATTACAACTGCCTAAATAATGTGAGGGTCTTACAATATTTCTGAATATTGTCTCTGAAATAATATACTCTAATTTTGATTTCATAATAAAAACTGCCTCATCTCTCTCTCCCTCATACATTGCACCCAAATCAGGCTGCTTACATACTCTCCAGCCATTGTACTATACGTGTACTCTTTATTGTCTGTTAAATATGACACTTTAATTTTTATTCAAGGATATTTATTGCCTTGTCTCTGAAATGTGGTTTATAAGTGTTTTTTGTGCACTCGGTTTTGACATTTGTATTAAACTTTTTAGACAATACAGTGTGGTATGGTTACAAAAAAAAACATCACTAGCGATAATATGAAATGGTTATACCACTGGCCAAATGGTACAAAGCTGAAAGCTTTAACTTAATTTTCTTAAGACTAAAGAGTATTTAAGAGTAGTTCCAAGTCTGGGAAAAAAAATCAGGTGTCACTGACAAAACTACGTGAAAAAAACTTTACGTTGAAATTAATTTTATTGCTGCTGCTGTATTAAGCCAAGCTAAATTCAAAATGTTGAAAATCAATTTATATAAAATCAATTACGCACGTGATGCCAGAGTATGGTGTCACTAACACGGTCTATAAGAATCATACTGTTCCGTAACACTACATACAGCTTAAAAACACATTCCAAGCACATCATGGAAAGAAATGGAGTTTAAAAATGACGACCCCTTGGTATTTTTTACATTTTCTTTTGCATTTGTACATGTTCCCCCATAGCAGTTCTCAGATCTAAATGTCCTTTGTTTGACAATTCCTAGTCTATTAGACTGGAAAGTTGCCAGAATTGATTTTCAAGATTTACCTCCTTTGAACTTCAATGGAGTTCTGATTACAATTTGCAATTTTCGTATTTTATGATGGGTTCAATTTATGGCCCAGGCCTGGATGGGCTGGATGGACAGAAATACAAATCTTTTGTCAGATGAAACAGCTCTGAAATATGCATTTTATCCGTCTATTTAGCTGTATGTCAGGAGTTCAGCTCTAAAGTGTGGCCAGTATGTCACGTGCAACCTTCCAGTGCTACCCTGGCATTCCTACATACTAAAACAGTAATTTTAGAACAAACCATTTTTATTCACTAAATAACCTAGCACACCATTGCCTCTGTTTGCTAATTATAAGAATCTAATTGTAAAAGACATTTCTAGGACTGGTGGATTTATTATTATCCCTTAGTTAGGACATTAAGATTATTTGCTGCTCTTCTGCCCTCACCATTCCCTGGTTTAATCACCCCATCCATTCTCGATTGTTTACATTTATCCCCATTTAGTCTCACACGTACTGGTGGGAAGCTGCCTCCCTCTACCACAGTAGGAAGTAGATGTGAACCCAAATTGGTGGACATTAAGGAGCCTTTTTAAAAAGAAGTGGTATGGCTGTAACGGTTGATCAAATGCAGTGTATCATAAACATGTTTCCTAATGGTGATAACAGTGGACCATACCATCATAATGTGTGTTGAAATGGTCAGTTGCAGTCTCTATCAGAAGCCTGTGTAACAGGGTGACAACGCAGGAGCACAGCTGAGAGACATGGAGATAGAGAAACAGCATAAAACACTGTCTAATATTTCATAACTGTAACAGTTCTGATGGTGTGAACCCCTACTCCTTCCTTATAAGGCCCGTTGCATCATTGCTAGCATGCTGTAGCCGTGCAGAATGCTGTACCAACACTTTACACATGCAAGGAAATGGATGAACTTTATTTCCTGGAGTAATGAGAGATCACATAGGACCTGGGTTAGACTCAATTCACAAACCTCTTTCCCTTGTTTTGGTTACTATGCCTAATTTACCTCATAACTCTCAGATCTCAATTCCCAAATATGTATGGGACGCTTTATTTAGTCAGCCTTGCAAGTAGTAGTATTTTACCACTACTAGTGCTATTATATCACTGTTGGTGTTATGAAAAAAAAAGAAAAAAATGGTAAAAGCTAATTCACAAAGATTAAAGTAACATTAAACTCAGGAGTTAAATCTTAAAAATGCATTTAAGTACCTTAACTATTAACACAAATGTAGCTTATTTGTGTATCACTCAGCTGTAGATCCTCAAATCATCTCTGAATTGGTCCTTCCTTCTGGAGGGCGGCTACTTTTGTTCCCCATGGTCCCCGTGTTGTAAAGTAGCCACAGCTCCGAACTCACTCCTGTGATGAAATACAATCTCTGTACAATTTAGTAAATTAAACGTGAGATTGTAGTCTATCATGGGTGGCTTGGTGGCTACTTTACAAGACACACAGGGATCATGGGGAACAAAAGTAGCCACCCTCCAGAAGGAAGGACAGTGTCAGCAGATGATTTGAGGATTCACAGCCAAGTGATACATAAACAACATACATTTTTGTTAATATTTAAAGGTACTTGAATGTATTTTTAAGATTGAACTCCCGAGTTTAGTGTTACTTTAACACACAGGTCATCAACCCTTGATATAGCACCATCTCTAGAGTGTCTTGTATTATGTCTATTGTTGCATGTGTTTTTTTTTTGTACTTCCAAAAACTGTATTGTTGAAGATTGCTACACTGTAGATTGCGATCAGTGAAGCTTTGTTGTACACTTGCAATTTTCAAATAAAAATTTTGAACGTGAAAATAAGTAGTGGTAATATAAAAAGTCATCCTTCTTAGTGAATTAAGCCTATTGTGTCTATCAGCATGATAAAATACGCTTATCTATATCTGTACTTAACAACGTTTTACTAATGGAAAACAAAAATAAATCCCATGATGTATACTCTCTTAAAATATAATATAAACATTTCTGAAAGTTTTTATTACAGTAAACTCCCCATTACCTGGTATTCAAGCAACCGGCACTCTCGAGCAACCAGCAAAAAAAAAATCGAGGACATAATTAGTCCTTGATTTATTTATTTTTTCCCAGTGACTTGATGCTCACTAAAAAATTGCCGGTTGCTTGATGCTCACGAAAAAATTACTGGTTGCTTGGTGCTCACTAAAAAATTGCCGGTTGCTTGGTGCACAATAAAACATTTAGTTAGCAAGTAAATGTATTTGGTTGCTAACAAAATTCTTTGTTTACATCTTGCTACCAGGCGGTGGCTAGATCCCGTGGTCGTCAGCAGAATGTAAACAATGGGGAGCAATAGCCACCCTGCTATTGGCTATTTCAAATTGCAATAAACAATAGCAGGCTGGCTATTGTACAAGCCCACTGAGCAGTAGATCGGATCTGAGAGAGAGACAGCTCTCTCTCTCAGGTCGGCTCCTCTGCTCAGTGGCAGGGGTTTCAATAGCCAGCCTGCTATTGGCTATTTCAATTTGAAATATTAACTCTCAAGCAACCAGAAACTGTCCCAGGGTGTCGGATAACTGGGAGTTTACTGTATTATAGATATGCCTTATCCATATAATGCTCATAGGTATATTAGCAAAAGTGATTTACTTTCCTGGTTCAGTAGCTGCGAAACAATGAAGTCAGACCTAAGCTATAGGACTTGATGTACTGAAGGAGACGAGAACGGCTTAGCAAAGTAAAGCTGTATTCACTTTCAATAACGGATCAACTGCAGGGAAATGAGAAAAAAAGCCAGCATTATGCCTTGCATTTGACTGGATGATTAAAGTGAGGACATCTTCACTTTACTTTAGAGAAAATGATCTACATAAAGTAGAACAACAGCCAAAACTTGTTTATAGTTTTGGATAGAGTAAGAAAGGGTTATAACTCCTGTCAGCTTTTTTTCCCCCATCTGTGTCCCACTGGGGAGATTTCCCTTCACTCTCGGTCTGATACCGACAAAGGAAGTGAGAGGAAATCCCTCCAATCCCTCCTGTTCTGGTGACAACCCAACATTTTGGTTTTCTCTTTCATTCTCTGTGATAACGGTCACCAGGACTAATAGAGAGAATAGAGTGAAACTCCCCAATGGGGACATAGACAGCAATAAAAACCTGACAGGTGCTCTAATCCTTCTCCACTCTATCCACTCTATCCAAAACTAAAAATGTTTTGGTTTCAGTTGCACTCCAATTAGTAATTTAACCCAACAGACTTGAGAACTAAGAAGGAGAAACGATGAAGCACAATCATTGTGTAGTATTACTAAGCAGTAAGAAGAGCCTATGATGAAGGAATATGGCTGTCCCGGTGCCTATGCATTAAAATACTATACAAACAAACAGGGGTTTTAAACACTAACCCTCAATAATAGTTTCTTTAACATTGAACTGAGATCATATGTATAGTACAGATAAACAATCAATGAAATGACCATAGCAGCTCTTTAGAGTAAATCTGTTTTGACAGAAATATGGCTGTTTCAATTATTGCGTTTTTTTAATGAGCTGCTAGATCAATGGCTGCCATGCTCATCTTATGGCTTCATTATTAAGTGAGTCACAAAACTGAAACATGAAGGCAGTAAAATGTGAAAGTCTAAACCTTTGCACTTGTTACGGGTCAGTGATTCAGTACACTTGGCAATTATTTTGGCAATTGCAAAGCTGAACTTTGGCCACATATAAAACAACCAATTAATGCAGTTCATCTGTAAAAAAAAAATTAAATGGGTTTATAAATGCAACTAGTTTACTTACCTGCGCTTGATATAGGCATGATATGAACTTTGTGTTAAAATATACAGAGCTAAGACTGGGAGAGGGAGGGACAACACAATTTAGGTGTTGTGCATTTTTCTGGGCTAACAAGGAATCTACTGACAGTAGAAAGCAGAGGGATGAGCTCATCAGTCTGCTGTTGCTTCTTCATTAATCAGTTACTGGATGTGGTCAGAGCGCTGGCCTAGCTGTATTGCTCTAGGTAAAGTAAGGAAAATGAAAGTGTATTTCCACTTTTGTAGCCAAATTGGGATAACTATCACAATCACCTGTACAGCGCTACAAGCTTACAAACACTTCTTAAAGAAAAACTCTAGGCAAAACTTTTATTTACCCATGCAGTGGGGCTACCCCCACACTGCAAGGATAACTGCTTGTTTTTGTCTCGGTGCTAAAATTAAAAAAAACTCACCGATTCTCTGAGCTTCTTTTGGCAGTTTGCAGCTCATTTTTACCCCATACTTCAATGGAAATGCAAGAAAATGTGCGAAAGAAGCAGTTTTGAGTGCATTTTAGCGCGTTTGTACAGGAGCTTCTTTTGGCAGTTTGCAGCTAATTTTTACACCATTGACTTCAATGGAAATGCAAGAAAATGTGCGACAGAAGCAGTTTTGAGTGCATTTTAGCACGTTTGTACATTGACCACAATGTCTTAAGCTGCTAGTAAAAGCACACGTCTTCATGTGCGTGTGTTTAATGCAAACAGAAACGTGAAAAAAAGAATCGGTACTTCTTTTTGGAGTCCAAATTATATCAATATTTCTCTGTATTTTACATTTTGTGTCGACTAAAATCAGTAATGTACTGAATACAATTCCCAGAGCTCCACGCCTTCATTAACGATTCAAAGGCCTGAATTATATGCAGAACACTTAACAAGCGTGGTTTAACCATGCTAAAATATTTAACACTCCACAAATCTCCCTCCTAAAATGATGAGTGGACCATATTTAAAGTTGAGAAAGTGTAGTTAAAAAAATGTCAAGTCCATTAAAGAGCATTTACTTTTCCAGACTTATGCAAATAATTTCCTCACTATCAACCAAATGAAAACTATTTGTTTCACTTTAGCACTTATAATGGCCTAATGCTTGATGCTTCTGAAACCTTGTGCTCAAAAAGGAGATTACGATAGAACTGTATTTACTGCTAATCATCTGTTATACTCTTTAATACAAAGATTCATTCTTGATTCCCTTCATTTAACATTTACTCCAGAGTGGGCCACCTGACTGAAGGCAGATGCCAACAACTAGTAAAATGCACATGTAGTACCCTGTATGAAAGAGTGCTATTGAAATGAGTATTTTCACATTGTAAGTAGTCTGATGCTGATTTGTCATCTATGTTCATTTGGTTTCCCCAAATCAAGTTGTCTTCTTTTGCATCTGTCTGCTGCTGGGTGTACCCTGGTCACAGAGCAGAACAACCAATAAGGAATTGCTATGGGTAGACATCCCTCTCCAGCCAATCACTGTGAGGCTAATGGCCAGTCGTGCATGCTGGGGGGAGGAGATACATACTTGGGGTGGACCCAAGTATTTGGGTGAGCTCTCTTCCTCCCCCAGGCCCTGCCTGTGGGGAGGTCGCTGTGGACTGTCTGAGATGGCTAGGCCTAAAGCCTAGGGACTAGCCGTGTGCTTACACTGAGGACTGAGTATGGAGGCCCAGTGGTTAGTACTGATAAGAAGGATGAACATGGCTGGTGACTTCTACCTCAGCTGTTCTTCCTGTCTTGAATGGAGACAGCAACCACATTCTACCATTTAAAGAAGTCTATATCAGCCTGGATGATCCTAACCCTCAACCTCTCTCTCTCTCCCTGAAGTTCTACAATAAAGTTCTCAGCAGTATATCTACAGTCTGGACAACGCTTTAATCCATCACCATAGAGGGCGGTAAGTGCTGATGGGCAAAGTTAGTGAGATCATCCCTAGACAAGAAGATTACTGAGTTGCGGTAACTCATAGCAATTGACCCTAGAATCAGGGTGTACTGATGTGCTGTGGATCCATCATAGAGGTTTCTTACAGAGGAAACACAGGGAGACCCATAGGTTCTATTACTGTAGACCACCGTTTGGAGCCAGGAGATAGTGTTATGCTGCACTGGGTATCACTGATCAAAAAAAGGGAATCGCTACACACATTTTTGATTTGCCTTAATTTTGAGGTTAGGAAACAGTAACCATAACCTTGAGACCAGCACTAGAGCTTACCCGAACAATAGCTTAGTGCTAACATTAGCTCTAATCCTCACCCAAACCCTAACACTAACCTCAAGAGTAACCACAACCTTTTGTTTATAAACAAAGTAATGTGTTAAGATTGCCATACACTCATCAGAACATTCGAAAATGGAATCAGAGACTTGTAGAATGTTATTAAAAATTTGATTTTGGAAATTGATAGTCAATTGAACCCTGTGAACAATTACGAAATTAAGCGGACGTTCTGTAAATACATTTTTTAGTTCAAAATATAAAAGGTGTAATGTATAGCCAGCTTTACACAGGACCGGATTGTCACAGCTTGGAGCACTGTGTGTCAAAATGTTTTTGATTTTCATTTTCTTTTAACATTTAGTTTTGGAATGAATGTCGTTTTTTGAACAATAACCACATTCACTTAGTATTTAGTACAGCTTCTTGTAATCCACTGTATAGCAGCAGACTAGGCGAGGGAGGGGCAGCACAAGGGGCCAATGAGGTGTGCTGACCACATTGACAAGAGGAAAGAGCAGAGTGATTACCTTATTAGATGGTTGCCACACCTTCACATTCTCAGCCTGGGGCAGGAAAGTCAGGTCTGGCAGCACTGTGTAAATTACAGGACTGGGTGGGCTAAAATACAAAATGGCTCACATACTGCATATGTACTGCTACTGTGTATTAAACTGTATGCCCGGAGTGCAGTGATTTCAGCTTGCACCGTTTTCTCAAAAAAACGTTTCCACTAAGGGTACATCTTCAAGGTTAGGTTAAAGTGACATTAAAGGATAAAATCCTCCAATGCTGCCTTAAGGACTTACCTTAAATGATGCTGCTGGATCCGATCTTCTTTCCAGTAGTTTTCAGCAATCCCTCCAGCGCTGGTGCCGGTCTCTGATCCAGCGCAGACTGCTGTCTCTTCTTGTCCCATGGTATCTGTGCACGTGCACGCTGCTGAGTTTGCATTGACTTACCCTGCATCTCTCCTCTTCTCCTGGCCAAAGATCTCTACTGCGCATACGCCCGCCCTATGATCCTTCACGGCCTCTCAAGAATTTTTCAGATCTTCGGACGTGAGCGAGCGGCAGAGACAGAGGTAAGTATTAACCTTTTTGGTGACTTTTCTTTAATGTTTTTGCATATATCTACTGCTTGCTAGCACTAGAAATATGCAAAAAAGTAAGGTTTAATTATACTTTAAGAGTTGAAGCCCAACTCCAGCTTCTTTTTTTGTAAAACAAAAAAATAAATTGAGCTGGGTTTTAGGTTTTAAAGCTGAGGATGATGGTTCATTTTGATATGGATTTTGTTTTATGGGTGTGGGTGGAGTTATTGTTAGGGTCAGATAAGGTTAGAGATCAGGAACATGCGAGTAAGCACTTTACTTTTAGATTGTTTACAGTGATGAAAGATCTAGGCTCTTTCAGTTTCAGGCTCCTGGTGCTGGAAACAAATGAACTTATCTTCAGGGTCCAAATTGATTAAAATATCACATGTATCCATTCCACAATTTCCAATTTAAAAGGGGCATGTACACACAACACTGCTATCTCTACTTCCCTGATACTCATGACCCCATGCCAATCGCCATTGGCAATAGTCTTCATTTTTGCTTGCGATGCTATACTAATGCCATCCTCACAAGATATAGCATCATATTATGTTGTTTACTTCTTAAAGTGGCTAGTGGTGGTCACATATAATAACATTTACCAGTGGCTAGCTGGCTGGCTGGTACATAAAAGCAAGATTCAAGCATGTATATATACTTAAAAAAAACAGTAAATGAGCTTTGAAGCAAGCCCTGACTGGCCTCATTAGCTGCAGACTTTATAGAGCAATTCATTCTCAAAGCTCACAGTAGTAGCAATAATCATTCAAGTCCCCGCAGGTCATCCTACGCTGCCGTGGAGTGGCATTTAGTGCGCTGCAATAAAATATAGCATGTTTGCATTTTATTGCTGCGCACTACCCATTGCATTGTAGTGTTAATGGAACACATAGAAAGCTATTGTTTTCTATGTGTTGCGGTGGCTTGTGTTACAATGCAGGTCACTGCACTGTGCTGAACTGCAGGGAGATTTAAAAAAATGTTCATTAAAAAATGTTTTATGTATTTTAACCAGTTGACATCCGCGGTGTTAAACCCCCTTATCATCCAGGCCATTTTTCAGTATTCAGCGCTGCGGTACTTTGACTGACATTTATTCCGTCATGCAGCGCTGTACTGAAATGAATTTTATACCCTTTTTTGGGGACAGATAGAGCTTTCTTTTGGTGGTATTTATTCACCACTGGGGTTTTTATTTTTTTACTATATTAAGGAAAAATTACCGAAATTTAAAAAAAAAAAACAGTTTCCCCTATATTAAATGATAAAACATTTATTATTACCCAATTTTTTGGTAAAATATAAAAGATGGGGTCACGTCGGGTAAAAAGACACCACAAAACCTTCAGCACAAATGAATTGAGGCCTCTTTTCTGCTATTTGTAAAATACTGCAGCTTTCACTAAATGTGCCATATCATATACCAAGACTACAGCTGAGAACAGTTATACGAAGCAATACAGGTCTAAAATGTAAACATAATCTCAAACTGCATCTTCCCTATAAAAGTTAATTATATAGCTATCTGTTTACATAGCAGCTGAAAACAAAGACATATACATGAATGATTCTCTTGACTACCTCCTTTATGAATGATAATAAGCTTACATGTAGCAGTGGAGGTAAAGGGGAAAAAACAGCCTAATGAAGCGTACAGCAAAAACATAGAAAATGTCAGCAGTGATATTAAATGATTAAAATAGACAGGGATGATAATTTGTAAAGCAGCAAGACATTTATTTATTGTTGTGTCTGATCATAAGTATCTGATCAAGTAAAGGTGCACCTACCTTTATGAAACTTCATTGCTTACATTATGGTATTCATAATTAAGCATTTTGCTGAGTTGTTTCATTCAGAGCCAAACTGCAGTGTGCCAGGCCCTTCTTTAGCAGCTCATGCACGTCCCATCTTGTACAGTTGCTCAGGAATTGAAAGCTTGCTGCAGCAGATCAATTAGATTTGCAATTCTCAAAGTGAAGCATGGTCAATTTTCCTCTATGCCAATATTAACCCCAACATCAATACTACTTTTCCAACTTGCGCATTTATGAAGCCTTGAGAAACACATTTTCTCATGTCATTGTCTTATAAAAAGGGTTGTTTATGTTCCAGTCCAAAGCACAGTTTTATAGGCATCACATTGTGGATCAATTTGATTTCAGCTTGGTGCATTTACCAGTAGGCATCCTTATGGAAGGCTTTCAGTTAAAAAAAGGAAAACAAAAAGGAAGGCCACAGAAGAATATTATATCAAAAATTAAGTACACAATATGGTAGGTAACAAAGGATGCAGGTGGCCAATTTTGCACAGAAGCTAACCCTCACTAAAATAAAGCAATTTTAAACCACAGCTCTCATTTTTCATATTTCTGCAAATTGTGCATCTAATACCTGTTTTTTTTACTTTTTACTTTTTAATTTACATTGTATTTACTCTGCCATTACAAATTCTGATCTGCTGTTGTGTACCAGCTGAAGTGATGACACAGACCACAAGATGTTCTATGTTTAGAGAAACACTGATTGAGAACCCAGCTACAGCCTATTATTTGTTTAGTTTTGGAAGTGCGTGGAAGGGTTGCAAACTGTGTGATTGGTATCATTTTGCCAATTTGGGAGATTTCTCTGTCCTGACTATTTGACAGGTATCAAAAAGAAAAGAAAGTGAGGGAACATTTCTCCACTTCCTGTCAATATGACAGGTGTCAGACAAAAAAGAAAGCAACAAGTAATCCCCTCAATAGGAACACAGGCAGCAATGAGAAAACATTTTCAAGAAAAAAAAAATCAAATAAATAATTTGGATACAGTTGGGTTTTAATGCATAGAGTATTTGTTCTAACCGTGCTCATTTCTCATAGGATGATCCCCAGCCACAGAGGATTATCAGCTATTGTTCAGTCTTTCTCTTTTCAGACAAAGTAAACCTACCCTTTCTAGTGCTCCTGATCTTAACTACCAAGACAACCCACCACCCCACATATCTGCTCACTTTGTTGAACATTTTGTGATCACAAGTTGTGATGTTAACTTGCTGTAACTTCCTTAGTACTGGCCATGCCTGTACAGTGAGTGTTCAGACTTCAATTGGGATATTTCCCCAAGACTGATAACTTCTGTCTGAAAGTTCACTTACCCTCAGGAATGGAAGTGATAGGTACAGAAATAGGAGATAAGGCATGATTTCCTACTTGCGTCCAAATATTTGTTTTCTACTTAAATGAGTACTGACCAACCATGTTGCTCACATTTTTCCTTTCAACCTGCTATTGCTGCCTCGGAAATATGCAATATGTTGTATTCTTGCACCAATAAAATATTCCTGTATTATCTGTATTTTTATTAATTAAATATACTGTACCAACATCAGATTCAAGTAGTCAGGTAGTTCTTCACTAGGATGTTGACTGTCTGGGGCATAGTCTTTTATTGGTAATTGCCTGTGGGTTGGTCCTCACTGGGGATGAGCTTCAGGATTGGTGAATATGAATTTAAACAGAGCCAAAGTCATATGTGGTTCAAGAAAATAGTTAACTAATGCAGCCATTTGGGTTTATACTAACAATGAACTTCCTGGCCTCTGAACTGTGATCAGATGGGTAAGAAGGGCAAATGATGGGGGCTTTCTTATGTGGCAGCCCAATCCCTATAATCATCAGGGTTCACAGCAGCCTTTGTTCAGTGTGATGGAGGCATGGAGTACTTAGGGAAAGACCACATAGTGTTTGCAGGGAGAGCTAGTTGCTGCTGCTGATTTCTGAAAATGTCCTTTATTTAGATTGAGTCACAGACACACTGACAGTGTGCTGGACACTCCTGTAGCAGATAAGGGGCAGATAATGTGTGTTTCCACGAGAGCTAGTTTCTGCCATCCTATACAGTGCAGCTGCAATTCCTATATTTATAGTTAGTGTGTGTTAGGGGATAATGAAGTAGAAAGGAATAGATCATTCAGTGTTTGCAGGGAGAGCTAGTTTCTGCCATCCTATGCAGTGTTGTTGAAGTCTTATATATAGAGCATTGGCAACAAGCGATATATTTTTGTATGTGCCAGCTTCCACTTGCTGTTTAGCTGCCCCCCATTTTTATGTTTTCATACTATATTATTTTACTTTCAGTTAGGTTTAAACAAACATTTGGGGGTGGGGGTAGCGTTTAGTAGTATATGTAGCCACTACAATAATTTTCTGCTTTTTTCAATTAAATAAACACACTATAATGTAGAGATTTTGAAAAAAAAAAAATGGCTGGTGTCTGTCCTGTCCAGTAGGCAGTCCTGTGAAAGTGTTTAAATACTGGGCACATATTTTTTTAGCAAAATAAATGTACTGCAATTTATTTTTTGATCAAAAGCTGGGTGGTATTGGTTCTGTACAAAATGGGGTTTAGGAAAAAGGATTAAATACTGTGCACATGGTGACTACAATATTTTGTGGATTTTTTCAGGAAACTAAATACAATGTGATGTTGATTTTTTAATTACAAGCTGGATGGTGTAGGTCTGTGTGCAAAATGGGGCCTAGGAAAAGGAATTAAATACTGTGCACATAGTCACTACAATGTTTTAGGGTTTTTTCCAGCAAAACAACCTCTCTAATGTTGATTTCTTGATTGAAAGTGGTCTGGATTTTGACCTGCTCAAAATGTGGCCTAGTGTAGGTGCTTACATACTGTGCACACAATATTTGGGCTTTTTCAGCTAAATAAAAACACTGTAATGTTGGAACTGTAAATAAAAAGGTGGACATTTCTCTCCTGTTTAATGTTGGGCCTAGTAAAGTAACTAAATACTGTGCACACAGTCACTACCATATTTTGGAGGATCTTTTTCAAGGAAATAAAGACACTGTAATGTTGACTTTTTGATTGAAAGATGGCTGAATCTGTCCTGTTCAAAATGCAGCCTACTAAAAGTGTTTTATTATTGTGCATGGAGTGAGTAAAATCTTTCTAGCTTTTTTCTTTGAAATAAAACAAACATTCTTATATTGAATTCTTGAATTAAACCTGCCTGGTGTCTCCCTCTTAAACTATGGCCTACTAAAGCTGTTTACACAGTGTGAATTGAGTCTGTTAAATAATGCACTATAATTTTGATTTAATAAAATTATGGCCTTGTAAAAGTGCTTATATACTGTGGAGTGAGATTCTACAATATTTCAAGTTGTTGTGTGAAAAAATACACTTTAATTTTTACTTATAGTTTCTAATTTATTTTATACATTATCTTATGCTTAATTTGTATTTATAATTTAAATATAACTTTTAGCTTTGTGTTAATTAGACTTCATTAGATAGTTGTTGAAGACAATCTGTTCAAGAGCTGTCTTTATTGTCCCAGTACCTCACTGCATCCTTTGAAACCCCCCCCCCCAATAAAATGTAAGTACTCTGCACTCAAAGCACTACACACCTTTCAACACAGGTTATTGAAATGCAGCTTCTCAGTCAGTAATTCAACCCACTGTGGTCAAGGCTCTGTATGGCCCCATTCACACACGAATCGGCCGGCATGTACAGCTCCGTGCGGGGCCGTACCAAACAGCTTCCTGGATGGACACATGCAGCGTGTGATTAGTACGCAGCCCCCCTACGCTCACCTCAATTGCAGGTCCGTAGGGGTGCGGGTTTTGTGGCCAGGACGCATACAGGATCCCTTCCGGCGGCCTATGAATACGATCACCCGCACCCCTAGGGACCTGCAATTGAGGTGAGCGTAGGGGGGCGTACGGCCACGTAGCCCCATAGAGAAGGACAGGGGCTGTGTACTAATCACATTGAAGAGATTGAGATTGGGATTGAAGAGACGCCCGATCATTACAATAAAGAGATCGTGTTTGGGATATGACCGTTGCGCATTATGAGGACATATTGAATATGAATTTTTGGACAAATGGATGCCTTTAATGAAAGGAAAGTAAATCCATCTTCTTTTCTTTCTAAGAAACACCAGGTGGGTGTATGGACAGATATGTTGTAGCACTAGAGATATTGCTATTATGTTATTGTAGTTAAGCCACTTTGCTTGTGTACTTGATACTTGCCATGCCACATATATGTTCAACACGAGTATAAGATTTGAAGCACTATGCACTAATGATAGTGGAATTGTGGATTCGCACATTTTCATTTATACACGTGCATCTACAGAGATTTTTATGTTGGGACACAGATCCAAGTTTATAGCTCGTTGCACAGATTTTTCACTTTAATTTATCATTTGTTGATTTTAATCATGCTCACTAGCATGAGGTGAATTTCACTCTTCAAGTTTATTTATATACACTTTGACTGAGCACAACAAAAATTAGCACTCTTATACACGATTATTATTGTTGCAGCTGGTCTATTGTTTGGAACACAATTATACTCCTAGTGCAGCTATTGTTATTCATTCAATATAGTGGTCAGACTACATCGAGGTCTATACATGCAACCCGGAGGTCCATAGAGAGCCACCTAAGGTCCTGTCCCGTCCTGGTGGTGCTATCTGGACAAAAAGAGCGAACCTCTCAGGTCATTGTGTGAGCAGACTCCACCAACAGCCCCAGACCTTTCGGAACTTATTAGGGCAACCTCTCCACAGATAAGTTGCATTGTAAAGGCGTAAATATGAGTTGACAAGACCCTTCCAGTCCGACAGGCCTGGGGGTACGCTCAGTTTTCATCGCATCACCACCAGCTTCCGTGTACAATACCTTCTTCACCTCTGTGTATACAAAGGAACATGGTGGAACTCAGGTTTGTAATGGGGATGGTAGTGCCACAGCCTCTAATGAACTACAATGAATCAAAATTGATATGTCCAGAAACAGACACATTTATGGTAAACAAAGCACCTGGACTAGTTGACTTGCACCCACGTGTCCTCGAACAATTGAGCTCCGTTAATTCAAAGCTATCGTTTCTCATTTTTAGAGGCTCTTTAATGACTAACTAGGTACAGATGGATTAACCCAAGGCCAAGGTGGTGCCTATATTTAATAAGAGATCAATGTTTTTACCGAGTAAATACAGGCTTGTAAGCTTAACTTCCATAGTTAGAAATATAATTGAGAAGAGAATAAAAGGACCACATAGATGGGTTTTTGCTAGAAAACAATACTTTAAGTGATATCATGGATTTATAAAATACCTAAGTTCCCATATAATCTACTTTCTTTTTATGAGGAACTAACAAAAACCTAGAAAGAGGAAGGGCTGTGGATGTAGTGTACTTGGACTTTGCAAAAGCATTTGACACAGTTCCCCACAGATGGTTAATGTGTAAATCAAAGTCTATAGGTTTACAAAATTAAGTCCACCTATGCTTCAGCATTGGAATGTTCCCCATCGTTCTCACATCTATACACAGGTCAGTGCACAGAAAAAAAATGTTGACAGGCAGGTGGGGAGCTTTTTTTGTGGCAAAGATACTTATTTCTGCACTTCTCAGAGTGGAGAAGATAAACTAAAAGTAGTGCTTGTCGAAGAATGCGAATTGTTGCAAATGACATCTTATTATGCTGTATTACATGTCAAATAAAATATGATATAGTTTATTTGGAGCATAGTAGAATGTGTAACTGTCTTGCTCCATCATCCTCTTGGCACACTACTGTGCACCTCTATTGTGCCAAAAAGTGGCAAATGGATTTTCTGAATAATGTTTTATTTGCCGCAGATTTGAGATTTGTTTTTTCTACAATAGGTGTACTAGTCACATCTTTCATTTCAAACACTTCAGATTTGGCGAATCCAAGAAAAACAGTTTTCCATATATTTGGTGTGCCGACAATAGTTTATCTTCCTGAGTGTGGTGCACAGGAGGAATCATACCTTCCATAGCCCAATGTCACCCCCTCCTTCACAGCAGCACTAGAGAGAATAGTGGGTGCACACAATATTAAACTTTCCTCTTTAATAGTTTAATATTGTAGTAAGCTTTTTAATCTGCAACTATCTATCTAACCTATCTCTATTACTAAGCCCATTATTGGGTGAAACATGTCAGAGTGGAGAGGATCCATGGCAGGATGATGTGTACCCATAGTGACATGCAAATAGTGACACAATAGTGACACAGGAAGTGATGCAATACACATCACTTCTGGGTCCAGTGATCGGATCAGAGATCAGCAGCTGGACCTCTCTCCGATCATAGCAGGGAGACCCACCAAGCCAGTCCCAGGTGACAGCGGAGCCCAGGGAAGCCGACGGCGGCCTTGGCGTGGGGGGGCATTGGCACTCGGTACAAACGATTGGGCAGCTGTATAGACGATGGATCACTTGTACATTACCAGCCATCGCTGGCAGTTTAAAATAACACCAAGAACACGGCTTCTGCAGCAGCCGTGTTCTTGTTTTAACCACTTCTGTGGGCCGCCATATATAGACGTATTGCGGCCTGCAAGTGGTTAAGCCTTTTCTTTGGATCTTTGAGGGTGTTAGCTTGGCAGTGGGGGTGTGTGACTGTCTGGATGAGTTCCCCACACAGCAAACAGGCACAACAAGCAATGCTTTTAGGTGAAAACATATGTGCAGTTTATTTACACTATTTACAATCTTAAAAACGTCAGCAAAACAAAAGAAAACATACAAATAAATCCTTGCCACTAGGCCACCTACTAAACACCGCTTTCCTGACTAGCAGCCCCAAGCCCCTAACTTCCTACTGACAAACTGCCACACAGACTTTTTCTCACTGCACATGAGCTGGATTTTTCACCACACAGGCAGGTTTCAAGCTCCCCAGTCAATTCAGGGCCAGTTCATTCCACAAAGAGTGCGTTCCAGAGCGTTCGGCCTCTGGAACGCACTGGAATGCAACCCAGGCTGGCTCCCTGTGTTCAGGGGTGGGAGGGGGCATGGTGGTGCATTGAAGTCAATGGCAGCCATGCCCCCGCCCGCAGGGCAATCGCCAGCACCCGAACGCGTGGCACATTAGTGCCTGCGTTCCGTTCCAGTGTGATCTGCAAAAATGCTGCATGCAGGTAATGCAGCTAGCCGGGTTGCTTTCCAGTGCATTCCATAGGCCAAACGCTCTGGAATGCACTCTTTGTGGTGTGAACCTGCCCTCAGGCACACAAACTGGTTCCAAGGCAGGGCAACTCTGTAAGCAGGCTGGGAGTTCTTAGAGGCCCTAAAGAGCCAGCTTACTTCAGCTGGGCTTGTTACCTCTACCACTCCAGCACTCTCAGCACTTACCCCTAGAGCAGGGGTGGGCAAACTCTGGCCCTCCAGCTGTTGTGAAATTATAAATCCCATGAGGCATTGCAAGATTCTCACAGCCACAGGCATGACTTTCAGAAACAGATGCTTAATGGGATATGTAGTTTCACCACAGCTGGAAGGTCAGAGTTTGCCTACCCCTTCCCTAGAAGAAAAAGACAGTATACAGCCTGAATCTAGGACACACATATCTGCCATTCTGGATAGACCCAGTGTAAGATATGTAAGATTTGTAGTAACGGGTGGCAACCACCTGTATGGAACTCAACTGCTGATAGCGTCCAACTTAAAGTTCATATAATCACAAAATAAACTATTTCAGTTTAAATCACTGTATTCAAATTTTACTGACAGTAGTATTCACAACATAGCCTCTAACTCTGTGTCATCAACCCAGAATCTTCAGCGAGCATAAAGTCACTCTCTCATCACTGGCCACAGTGCATGATACTTGCATTTTTGTAGTGTGTGGATCCACTGAGATAGAGAGGAAGAGTCCAGGGAATACCACCGTTCCTTTAAGTGGGATGGTAGCCTCGGTTCCTGGTGTGAATGTCCACAGTAGCAGCAGGTGTGAGGGTGAGCTGGGCTGCGTATGAAGGTCCACTGCAACATTGCCCAACAGAGCTGAAGCCAGAGTTTGTGTCCTTGGGTTGAGATTGCCCAACAGGGCTGAATGTGCACCTAAATTTAAGAGCCTAGGACTTAGACTGCTTAAAGTCACACTTTTTTAAGGTTGAAGTTTAGTAAAATTTTGGGGGGCACACAGTGCCAATCATATAATTTACCCTTCATGAAGTGTACCCCATGTTTAGCTAGTTGCTGGTTACTTTAAAAATCCTCCGTTCAGTGGAACTGGATGCTGCTTTCAGGGCTGCGGGGGTTGAGAGTAGTGGCTACTACTGTAAAGCACTCCCATTGTTCACCTCTGCCCCCATGGTTTCTGTCTCCCCTCACCTAGTCACAAAACTCCTTGTATTGTTTTGCAAGGCCTTCTGTAAATAGATGAGGGGAAATAATCCCCCCCTCCCCTTGTCCATTCACAGAATGCCTTGCAAAATAATGGAAGTTTTGTGAATGAGCGAGGAGAGAGGAAAATGATGGGAGTCCTTCACAGTCTTAGCCGCTGATCTTAACCCCCCCCCAGTGCTAGAAGTATAGCGCGATGCAAGCAAGGATCTGGCTTCACTGGAGGGAGGATTTGTAAAGTAATCAGCAGCCAGATTTACATGGGATGCAATTTTTTAAAGGTAAATTACATGACTGGTGCTGCATGCCCCCCAATTTTTTTTACTAGGCTATAAATGTACAAATATATGGCTTGGTAAATAATAACGCTTCAGAAAGAGTTAATATTTACCACTCCCATCACTGATATCTGCTGTCTTCAAGAGCCCTGCTGGCTGAAACATCTCTAGCAATTAGGCACACTCGAGTTTATCGGATGCCTGTTCTCCTGCTAAGCACCGTGTGATGCAATTGGGGGTCAAAGGAAGGAACCAAAGCACACTGCGGGGGACCAGCAATCCAACGTTCCTGGATACTGAAGATTTTTCAAACATCAGAATCACTTTAAGCAAATTGCAGTCTTCCAAAGCTTTTTCATGAGTAACTCTAACAGGTCATGTTCTTTACATGTTAACAGGTAGAAGCACAGTGAGTAAATCAGTAACATTTCTAAAGAGTCTAATGTTTTACCTTAGATACCTTTTAATACTCTTTTTATCTCTTCCCAAAATCTAAGGACGGATATAGACATCACTGCTATAAACTGTTTGACACCAAATCACCCCTCTATTACATTGTCCAGTATAAAAGAAGCATTGCCCAAAAAATGTCATTATTTGACTAGAGTATATAATATATTTCATTCCTCCAATGGAGCAAATGTTAACCCTGTGACCTAGCAGAGCAGCCCTTTGTTATATAAGGCTTTAGACTTTAGTGAAAAGATCAGACAGTGAATAGTGTAGTACTGCAGGCCGCATTATATCTGGATTATTATTTTTTCAACAATGCAGTTCACATTCTATTGCTCACATGAACTATTCTCATAAAACTGCCTGCCCGCCCTCTCCTTTTCTTTCTCAGTGACTCCTTACTCCTTCACATCATTAGAATCTCATTTAGTGTTCATTATAACCATGTTAATCATGTTGAACTAATGTGCTGCTAAAGTAGCACTTTTCCAGGAATCCTGTTATAATTTACCTATTCAGTAATGCACCTTCCATTATTTTAAAACGTTACCATAAAATGCAGGCAAGCTAAAACATCAGTTCATTTTCAATAGTCTTGAATATGTTAAATCTGTAGATGGTGGGAGGATAATACACACAGAACAAAATTAAAATCCCCTAATGTATGCAAAAGATAGGAAAAGTCTTCATAACATCCTGGCTTATACATCAATGTGTCATAAAAAAAAGAACTTACTGCATTGTCCTATAGCCAACAGTCACAAACAAACCTGCACTGGAAACTGACAGTTGGAACGTTAAAGTTAAATGTAATTGGTTGCTTGGGTCAGTTCTTAGTAAAGAAACACTGATAATCTATGTAGAATTGAGTTCTTAAAACATTTCAGTCCCTAGAAGAGAAATATGCAATATCAAAACAGAGTTTTTTTCAGTACTAGTGTAATCTAACCCTATACTGACACCCCTCTACTCACACATGTAGCCAGCATGGAGAACAAGTAGAACTTTATCTCTACAATATATAAAAACCTTGCATTATCAAGTGCAGTTTGTTTACCATGCAGGAGGGGCTGGGAGACCAATGTGGAACAATAGTTGAATGCAGAATGGTCTGATATTCTACCTATTGTAACTAAAGTATCCATCTCCCCTACACAAAAACGTACCCAAATCTTTATTCTACACAGAACCTACCTAAAGCTGCATCAATGGACATGTAGAGCAACCGTGATGTGTGCTAGATGCAAAGTAAAACCCAATTACATATGACGAGGAAATGTCCAAAACTGTTTATGTATTGAAGGGATGTACTTAACACTATCAACAGTGTGTTTCCTACAGACCTAGCTCATGACCCTTGAGTATATATCCTGGGACTTGTAGTTGAGGAAGACTATACTGTGCACATACACAATATATATAAACATATACAGTAGCTTATAATGGATATCACTTACCCAACCCATTTTTTTTTTTTATGGAAACAATCTGTAGATTTTATTAACAGAAAGGGAAAAACTTACATATCAACATAGGTGCTGTCCATAAAAATGTATGAAACACTGGGAAAGATGGCTGGTGTGACCTGATCTAGCACCCCCACATTTTCCAAACACGATTAAAGCAATGCTATTGATACTTTACAAAGCACCTGATTGTTAACAGAACTGAGCACACAGCACTGACATATTACTGCTATACAGTGCAAAGGTTACCGCAACCAGTATACACAGTGTTATACCATGAAATTAAATGGAGAGAGACAGGAAGTGTCTGTATGCTCGCTACCTCTTGGAAGAAGTCCTATGATGAAATGTTTTGGAGGAGTCGGGCAGACAGATGCTTCCTGAAACCAGAACGCTGCTGTTTGTACTATTAGATGAATTTATGACCATACATGGATTTTATCTGTTAATGCTTTTAACCTTTTAATAAAGTTTTGGAGGAAATAATACACCATGAGAGGAATTTATATTTCTGTTTGAGCTCGATCTTTCATCAATGCAGGTCTGGGCCAGTAGGTAAGGCATATCAGCAACAATAAGGTGGGCACAAAATTTGCTCCAAGCATGTCACCGTCTAAATGTTTAGTGCTTAAGTTAACACGCAGTAACAAAACATTATCACTGAGTTTAGTAGTGTATCTAGTATCAAGATTTTTGCCTTACTGAGGGCAGATGACATGGCCTGGATAGGAGATTATGTCATAGGCCCATGGTTTTCTCTATAGAGGACTATAATCTTAAAAAGGTCTGCAGAAATTCGCAAAGCAAATGCGAATTCAATGGTATCCCATTTTAGGCAAATTTAAAAACTTGTGGCTGGCTTAAGTTGTTTAAACCAACTATACATTGACTTACCACCTCAACCCCAATATCCCATCTTTAGGATAATGTATTTCTATATCAGCTGCAAGATGTTATATTGCTGGCAAAATGACCTAAATGTACATTGAGGATGGTTCCTAACTTTACATTGTGGAGTAGACATGTGCACAACATAAAAATTCCATTTGGACGAAACGAATAAAAAGTGAAAAAACGTTTCATTCGTTTCCTTCAACGAAACAAATAATTATGTTTTGGATTCAAACCTCGGAATCCAATAGTGCACAAGTAAAAAAAAAAGTGCAATGGCCATATTGGCAATGGGAGCATTCTGCGCGTTCTTGGAGGTAAGATGCATGACGTCACCTAATGCTGGCATCGGGTGACGTCATACGCATGTATGGGCACAGCAAGATGGTGGTGCTCTTACAAAACGAATATTAATACATATATAATATATATGGTATAATATATATTATATATGTTTGGGTTCAGCGCTTCACTCATCCCTAGTTCCTGTAAGCAACATGTCCGCAAACTAAAAACATTTTCTAAAGATGAAAACATTTGCAATAAATATGTACATCTATACTGTTTATGCCAATATAATACTGCTTACCTTTGACTTAATGTTTTTATGAGTATTAAGTTATCTAAAATCATCAGTGGCATCCTATAATAACAGTTATTGTATGAAGATGTAAATTTACTGTTGCTAAACAAGGATGATATTTTTATGCATTAATGTAATTCATTGTAACCATTCTAGAAAAGAGAAGAGGAGGAGAGGAGGAAAGGTGAGGAACAGATTCGCCAACGGGAAGAGCTACGAGCAAAAGAACTATATCTGAGTCTAAAGAGAGCTCAGCAGCAAAATCAACGCAATGAGAATGAAGAAGAGGAGTGGCAAGAGCAATGTAAGTGGACATGAAACGAGGATCTGCACCTATGGGTCATTGCTTCCTGCCTAGAAGATGACACTTTATATTAAATATGAAGGTCCAATAAAATCGATCTCTGTTATGCATCTAAAACAAGATAGAGTTACAATACTATATAATAAGAAAACTGGAGTCAGGACAGAAATAATCAGTGAGCTTACATATCCATATGCTATGTGTGCTTGATGTTAATTTTGATAGATTATGAGCTGCAGCAAAATCTGAGCTGAAGGCCGCACACAACTTATTGCTAGAAATTAAAGTGTATGTTCATCCAAAACGTTTTTTCTAAATTTTGGATAGAGTCAGTCAGGTTTAGAGCCCTTGTCAGGTTTTTATTGCTATCCGGGACTCCAATAAAGAAATTTGCCCTTGCCTCCTGTCCTGCTAACAGCCCTTTTTAAGACAGTAGAAGTAAGGAGAACTCTCCAACAGCAATGCAGACAGAAATTAAATGCTTTTCTTAGGTGAATAGGTTAAGGCTGTCATATTTTTATTCCTGTCTGTGCCAGATTTTCCCTCACTTCCTGTCTGGTAAAACCATTATCAGCAGTAAATAAGTGCAGGTAAATCTCTCTAAAGGAGTCTTGGGTACCAATAAACCTGTCAGGACTTGTAATCCTTTCCATTTCTATCCAGAACTATGAAACATGTTTTAATATGAAATACAATTTAAATCAGAGCAAAGAACAAAAATGTTGTTTGCTAAAGTAGTATATTATAAACAATTGCCACTTTGTTCCTCAAAACATAGACTGTAGTTTTACTTTGTTTTTTTTGCATCTTAGCTCTGTTGATGTCCTTGAACCTTTTTTAGCCACATCCTGTCATCATGCACCCGCTCTAGCATTGGCTACATATTACTGCTCTTGAATGATTACCTGATAATGACATCAGAGGACCATGTCCGTACGGCCACTTGTAGTCTCAACCAGGGGTCTATGTAACAAGATGACAACACACAAGCACATTTGGGACACAGGTGACACCACAGAACAGGAAGCTCCTAAGCAAAGGCCTTCATGGTGGCATCACTAGGTTTTTTGTTTTTTTTAAACAATCAAAAAGATAGAATACAGTTAAAGAATCATTTGTTTATATATCCACCAAGCTTTTGATAAATGGTAGATAGTTGAACGCTATAATATGCTATTGCCAAAGCTCATGGTATGAGCTGGTGGCACATGTAAAATGTTAATGAGCACAGGGTAACAAGTACGAGCAAAAGTTTTTTCTTGGTGCTTTGGAAAGGTCCTTTAGAATGCGGCACTGCAGATGTAACACTTCCTCTTCACTTTAAGATGTTTCTAAAGCTGTTCAGTTTAACAAAACATTGTCAGAGTGGATTTCCCCTCAATTTGGATAATTTCTCTCACTGATTGTTGTGTCTTTAGAGCAGGATAGTTACATTCAACCTCACAAACCACTTACTGCGTGTGCTGGCTTCTCCATCTTTTTTATTTCTGCCTTATATACCAACTCAATATAATATGCTCTACTTATTCCCCAATAGAATTTTCCCTAGACAATGCTCAGTTGCATATGACCTTAACAGACCCATTAGGCCTGTTAAAACTATTACATTCCCCACCCACATACACTGCCAGCACCTAGTTTAACTGTATTAATCCATATTATCCTACTAGATTGTAAGCTCTGTTACCTTCTGAATCTGCTCATTATGTCAAACTAGAATACTATATCTCTTACTTACTGTATATCCTAATAGGTAATAATCCCCTCCACCTTATGCAGCTTACCTTATGCTTTAAAGGCACTACGCTCTTCCACCTTCTGAATCCCTCCCTAACTGACTGTAAGCTCTTCTAAAGTCTGCAGAACTCTCGCATAAGAAAATCAAGTTCTTACATCTTCTGTACCCTTACCTTATATTATAATAGACTGTATAGTCTTCCAGTTTCCTTATCTCTCCCTATTGGATTGTAAGCTCTCCTACTTTCTATTCACCTCCTTTACACCCTCACAGATTACAAGCTCTTCTGCCATCTATATCCTCCATTATGCCCTCATAGATTTTAAAGATAATTTATCATTAAAACACTTAGAGGCACATATAACTCCGGCAGTCTCTAAAACTTTTTTATGGCTGAATCCCAGACTGTCCTGCAAGGCAAAGCTTCTTTTCCATTAGGAATCTCATCCTTTCTTGACTCTTGCTCTTTACAATTGACCAGTAAGGAATTCCATCATAGTGATGAGGAATGAAGGAGAGGCAGCAGCAAGGTCCCACATTACTTAGAATTATCAAGCTTTGCTTATCAGAAGGGCCTGACATACAACCGTAAACACAGACTATTATAACCTATAGCAGGAATACACAGACATCTTTTATGGCATAGTTTCTTTAACCACACATGTAAAAAAAATTGCCTCGAAAACTGCTTAAACCGCAAACAATTATATATTTTCTATCAGCAAAGGCCCTGTAGAATAAAAAAAAGTGCTAGTTAAATTTGTTTATGTCAGACAATATTTGTCTATGAAATTGATAGTTTTAGGACAAGAATTTTAGTGCACACAAACACAGTATAATACCCAATTTTGCAAAAAAAATAAAAGATGGGGTTGTATTGGGTAAACACCAAACATGTTAAACATTTAAATGGCAAAAAACTATTGTACCCAAAATTTCCCATAGATGATGCTGTAAAAGACTTCACTGCTCATTAATTTTAGAGGGTTATTCACTTACCTGCTTAAGGATATAGCCGAACAGAAGGGCTGCTGTACAGGGTATTCATAATAGCCCTTACAGCAGCCGAGCCAAACGCATATGCTTCGGCTCGGCTGAGCCGTAGTGACAGCCAAAGTGAGGAGAAAGGTTGGCCAAAGCCAACCGCTGTCCCCGTAAATTACAACAGCTGTGCGGATCGAGTCGTAATGTCATGGCTGGCTCCGCCCAGTTGTTGTAAATGGCAAAACAAAAAATTGGGCGGAGTTAGAAGCTAGCTCCGCCCAATTGTGTAGTTTGCCATCATCTGATAGACGAGACATGATTGGGCAGAGTCATCATAACTTTGCTCAATCATGGCTCCAAATGAGTACTGAGCCCTGATTGGGCAAAGTCTTGCACCTAACCTGTGGTCAGCTGCAAGACTTTAACCAATTAGAGCTTCGGAGGGCGCTTTGCCTAATTTATGGTACTTTGCGCGGACGAACAGACTGCAAACATCCCATAAAGTTCGGCGAACGCACGATCAGCCGATATTCGATTCGAACAGGCGGACCATCCCTAGTAATAAGTGCAATACAGCACATGGTACGGTCACGGCCACCATTCGCTTGTAACTTGGTACATTCCTGTACATGCAGGAAGGGGGGTTTTCAGGAGGTGGAGCTTGGTCTGAAGCAGGCTTTACCAAAGAGCGATCAGGGAGGGGAGCAAAGTCGCATGAGTTGTAAGGTAAGTGTTTTAGCAGCCCAAATATAGGGGTGGGGAGGGAGAGCCCGCACACAGCCTGCACAGAGCCCACAGCCCACCTAGCTCACCTATGAGCCTGTACAGGCTTAAATGTGCTAGTGGATAGATGAGGGGCAGTTAGTGTTAGTGAATAGGGAGTGCGGTTAGTGTTAGTGAAAAGGGAGGGTGCTTAGTGTTTAGTGAAAAGGGAGGGCACTTAGGGGTCTATTCACTAAGCTTCTGCAGGCAGCCGAGTGAACGACCGACCTGAAGCCAAGTGACCCGAATGCTGTTCGGCTATTCACTATATCGACTAAGCCGAACCTCCGGCAAGTTACTCACAGCTGTTCGGTCTATTTTTATAGATGTCGAACAGCAGTGAGTTCCTTTATGTATAGTGGTAATATCCAAATTTCTTTATTTGGAATAAAAGATATTTATGCAAGCACGTAAACATTTTAAACTTATAAAAAAAATGTTCTATGGATAACATTGCAAAAACATTTTAAAATATATGCTCATCAGAAATACACTATATATTTTTTTGAAAAATAAAAATGCAAAAAATAGACACAATTTTAATAGATGTTCCAACAAATACACTAATTAGCTCAAGAGTGACACATTAAATCCCGTGCTACTAGTTTATCCGCAAGGCTGTTCTGAAAAAACATAGCTGTAGGCTTCATCGTATAGCATCGTATTAATACATAAATTCTGTGTTTACTGCTATATTTAATGAAAATATCATAAAATAATTTGGACTAATTTGCTTGCTCCTGTAATAATTTTTTACTTAAAAGCTACCTCTAAACAAAGCTGGTATTTTGTTTTTGTTTTCTTCAAAATACCCTCTAATTAGTACCATGCAGGGTATGCAGTTGTCTTTCCCTGCATATCTTAGCCTTGAGCATTGAAACCAGACCCTGCTCTGCCTCTAAAATTAAACAGCAAATTACTCATCTCTAGAGAAGTAATTTGTTAATTGGTGTTTAAAATGATTTGGTCAGTCTTAAATTATACTGGAGCATCTGCACCAAGTTTAAAAACTAGCTTATAAAAAAGAAACATTGTGAACATGACCATGCTAGGAAACATGGACATAGAGCATTTTAACTCACAGCAACAAATCAAAAATCACCTCAGCTTCATCAGATCTGTCTCAATTTATACACTTAAGAACTCAGATCAGCCCCAATCCATACAATTCAGACCTCAAATGAGCCCCAATCCACAAACTTTAGCCCTCAGATCATCCCCAATCCACACTTTTCAGGCCTCAGATCAGTCTTTATCCATACACTGCAGACCTCAGATCAGCCCTTAACCATACACATCAGAAGTCAGATCCGCCTCAATCCATACACTTCAGACCTCAGATCAG
This sequence comes from Nanorana parkeri, assembly GCF_000935625.1. NCBI lineage: Eukaryota > Metazoa > Chordata > Amphibia > Anura > Dicroglossidae > Nanorana > Nanorana parkeri. The sequence continues at coordinate 1,712,663 of NW_017306486.1, forward strand.
CCCCACTCCATCCACTGCAGACGTCAGATCAGCCCCATTTCATATACTATACTTCAAACCTCAGATCAGCCCCAAAACCCTGTACCTCTGGAAATACAGGTTACTAACAAAATACAAGAAAACACAGGATTCCTGCATAGTATTAGGTTACCTCTCCATAATCCTCAATCACTTTATGTTTCACAGTGTATACCAGATGCTTTTTGTTTGTTTTTTTCTTGAGAAAACTACCAAGCTTCTTACTTTTGCTAAAAATTTCCTTGAGCTGTTTATATTTTATGCATTGGTTTTTGGGCCATTTTTTTGCATTATATATTTGGGGCTCACATGGTAAATAAACAAGCCTGATAAATTATTGACGGTATGCTAGATATTTGGCCCACAGCATGCTGATTTATGGAATGCCTTAAATTGTTCAAGTTGAAGGGATTAAACAGTAAGATGCTACTAGTGTGGCAAAAAATTGTGGTTAAAAAAATCTGAAAGTGCAACACGTGACACAAAAGTCGAACAATCTGTGCCGAATTAAAAAAAATTCCGAAAAGAAGTTTATCAATATTTAGTGCAATTCTTGTATGCAAGTATTGTGCAAAGAGGATGATGGCGGAAGACAGTCAAGAACATGTTTTCTACGCCTAATAAACTATATGGGCTGCAACATAATAGTTTGTGTGAAATGCAATGTGCCATGCCAGACAATGCATCTCTAACAATCATAGTTTATCAGACCCCACGTGTCAAGTTGACTTCTTTCTAAATATAGTGGTCTGTGCTTGTTAATGCAAATCTGACTTGGGCTAAAAAAAGCGAAGGTAAAAACTGCTGTAATATAGGCTTCTTATGGTTCCTGAAAGTACACATCTTAGGGGTCTATTCACGAAGCTGCCGAAGGATCTGGCCGTAGCTTCGAAATGGGTCCCTTTAATCATGGAGTCAGTTTGTATATAAGTCTCAACTTCCCTTCAAATCTAGATAAAGCCCCATGCTTCCTGGTTCTAAGTCATGCTCCTTTTATTAAGTTACTAAATTCTAGAACTTTTACTGGCCACTAATGTGTTGGTATTTGACAGGTGAATGATTCTTTTCGACAATAAGTTTTTATTAAGATTTTGCTCAACCTAAGACACAAATACAGCATAAATATGGCCATTCCAATATACAATATTCAAGACATTCAAATGGTTATATAGAGAGCTGGTTGTACATGAGACAAAACGCAGTTTAGGTAAACTGCAGAATAAACAGCAGGCACTATGCCTATATCATCTTGATATTTGGTCACATAGCTCTTCAGTAACAGGCCTTGAACCAACATGCAATGTTCAGTGTGTCTTATGTCTGAAGAGGATATGAAGGGTAAGAAGGAGGGGAATAGGAATTCCGCACGGGAGGTCAAGTGGGGTAGGGAGGGGTAAAACAGAAAAGAATACAAACAACCAGATATATATAATAACTTGGCATTATATAATGAGGCAGCAAAAAGTAGGTTACTTTTCTATCAATCTAAGCAAACAGGTTACACGGATAAGATTGGTTATCAATAATGAGTACAGGCATACACTAGGAGGCTATAAGAAGGTATACGATTGGGGTACATAGTCTTGCAGAGAAGTTTAAGCAAGATCCCAACAGCGCTCAATTTGGCAAGACAGTTGTGGTACACCTACTATCTCGTATCCAACACTCCCACTTTCCAAGAAACATACGTTCCTTAAGGTGTGCTTTAGCAAAGAGGTACTCAAATTGGGCATTGGTATTAATAATGTCAATCACCATATTTAATGTAGGAATCATCTGTTGTTTCCACAGTCGGGCTATGGCCAGTCTGGCTGCAATAAATGCATGTGTCACAAAGACACGAGAGGGAAGAGGCCCGGCAGTAAGACCCACTCCAGGCTGCAATAAATGCATGTGTCACAAAGACACGAGAGGGAAGAGGCCAGTCAGTAAGCCCCACTCCCAGCAAAGCCATTTGCGGGTTGGCCCTGCAAGGAATGAGAGTAACCGTTTGAACAAATTGAAAAACAGAGACCCAGTATTGTTGGAGCAAAGGGCACTGCCACCAAATATGAGGAAGTGTACCCCTCTGACCACACTGTCTCCAACAGAAGGAAGAGGTAGATGGGGAGATCTTGGCTAGTTTGTGCGGAGTATAGTACCATTTGTGGAGTATCTTTTGGACAGATTCCCAGTGCGACAGGCATCTTGAAGCCTTTAGGGGCCAAACTATGGTTTGATGCCACTTAGCCGATAAGGTAAATCCCAATTCATTTTCCCACCATTCCATGGCAGGAAATTTCGATTCCTCCACAGGGGTAACTAGCAATTTATAGAAAAATGAGATAACCTTCATTTGTAGAGTAGTTCAAGTGAAAAAGGAGATGGTTTGTCTGTGGAGATCAGTATCTCTCATCCGAGCTTAGGTCAGGAAATGTCTGACTCTGAGGTATTTATAAAAGTCTCTGGGTGGTATGTTATACTGCCGGCTTAAAGATTCAAAAGAGTCTAGAGTAGCACCAGAGAATAGTTGATTAAGTCGGGTAATACTCAAAGCACTCAAATGAGAGACACCCAGATCCTCCAGCACATGGTCCAATGTAGAGATAGGAATATTTTGAAGGGCATAACCATTAGGGAGTGGGGAAGTAGGGCCCAAAGAGGTCCATACTCTGTTAACAGCCGTGACTGTGTCTAGTTATGATTTCTCCTGAGAACGATTAAAGTGACATTAAACCCTCAGTTTTTTTAACATAAAACAATAGTGTAATGTGTGCCTTACTGTAATCCATGGTTGTTTCCCTTCTCTTTGCTGCTCTTCCTTTTAAATCCGTATCTGTTCTCATGCTCTGCAGAACTTCTGTTTTGCCGCAGACTGCCTTGTCTCTGGAATAGATACATGGTGTCTGTGTGTACGTTGCAACCTGAGACAGCACTACAGGAAGAGGCCCTGAGCTGAAAAGGGAAGTTCTCCCCAAGCATGAGAAGACATGACATTTGGGATTTGGTTTGATTTACTTTGTATAGAGAAATATCTCCAAATCGGATAAAAATACAGCAGGAAGGGAAGAAAGCGGATCGGTAAGGAAGATGATAGTTGGCGCCAAAGGTTCCATCACCAAGGCAAATATTAGAGGAGAGAGGGACAACCCTGTCTAGTGCCGTTACTTATATCAAAGGGAGCCGAAAGGAGTCCAGAAGTCAAGACTCTCGCACTAGGGGAGGTATAAAGAGCAGTAATAGCAGTCCCCAAAAAGCCTGAGATGGCAAATTTCTCCAAAACGGCTTTCAAATATCCCAATGCACCCGGTCAAATGCTTTTTCTGCATCTAAAGATAGAAGGAGGGAAGGCATTTTAGTATATTCAGCATATTGAGTCAGATTTATTAGTCTTTTAGTGCCATCCGGTGCTTGCCTTCCATGCACAAAACCAACGTGATCCGGAAAAACAAGGCTGGGAATAATACTTAGGAGTCTGTTAGCAATCAATTTAGCGTAAATTTTAAGGTCTGTGTTGAGAAGCGAGTTAGCCAGATTGTCTATAGGTTTATCAGGCTTATGAATAGTGACGATTATGGCTTCTAACGGTTCTTTGGGGAGGTGACTAGAGGAAGCCGCTTCATTAGCGAAATCGCTAGTCTTGTGTAAGGGTAGCGCCAAGATAGTTTTAGTGATTTCCCCAATAGAGAAGGGTTGCATTAGGGAGTCTGCGAATTGCGGGGGAAGTGAAGGGAGGGGCACCGAGTCAAGAAAGCTGGCAATATCCTCTGCAGTGGGCTTAGGAACAGCAGGGGAATCCTTCAAGTTATACAAGTTGGAGTAAAATGCGCTAAAGCTGTCAGCTATATCTAATGGATTTGAAAGGCGGTTTCTCAGAGAGTCTGAGAGAAAAGGTATTTCGTGTGATTAATGTTTGCGTTTAAATAGTCTAGCAATGTAGGCCACCGCCTTATTACCCTGACTATAGAGTGTCAGTTTAAGTTGTTTGATCATAAAGTCATATTGGGATGTAAGGTGGAGGCTGAGTTGGCGTCTAAGAGAGTGTAGGTCTTGCGCTAAGACAGTGGAGGGAGAACGTTTATTGACCCTCTCCAGAAGACAAATCTTGTCTAAAATGGAGGTCAATTCTGCAGTCCTTTACCTTTTCTCTCGGGCCCTTAGTTTTAGAAAAATGCCTCTGATAAAAGGCCTTATGGGCATTCCACACGGTAGCGTGACTAGGAACAGAGCCAACATTGGTTTGAAAAAAAGATCTCACCTCCGACTGGATGTAATCCCTATGGTTTTTTTTGGACAGCAATGCGTTGTTCAGTCTTCACTTATTGGGGATACACAGATTGGAGTCAGTAAATATACATATGGAGACAGGGGGGTGATCAGACCAACGTATCAGCCCGATCTCCGCTGTAGAGATACTTTGAAGAGTATATTTATCCACTAGGAAGGTATCCAGTCTAGAGTATGAGTTCTGCAAGTGTGAATAAAAGGAATAATCGCGTTCAGCTCCATGTAAACACCTCCATGCATCATATAGGTCATGCAAAGTCAAGAAAGAAGAGAGGGCGCGATCATGTCGTCTTAGTGCGTTAAAAGTGTCTAAGGTTGCATCAAGAATGGCATTATAGTCTCCGCAAATCACTAAGTGCCCCTGACGCACAGGAGTAATCGTCCGGAGGAGGGAATTGAGAAACTTTTTATGACCAGTGTTCGGTGCATATAGATTTACCAAGGTCATTAAATGATTATTTAGCGTCACCACCAGAACAATGTACCTACCCTCCTGATCTATGATTAATTAATGTTGCTGAAAAGCAATTGTACACTTTACCGCAATCATCACACCCTTCCTCTTCTTCTCAGCATTTGCAAAGAAGTAGTGGGAGAAATCTCTGTGTTTACAAGTTGGAGGTTTATCTTAATGAAAATTAGTCTCCTGGACACAGAGAACATCACAATGGAGGGAGGCAGCTTCCATAGCATATTGCTCTTGTGTGGACTATTAAGTCCTTTAGCATTCATTGAGCTAATCTTCAAAGACATGAGAGAACTCAGTAGATGATGCCTGTAGGAGTTGCTATGAGTGTATATATATAAAAAAAAGAAACATTACTGTAAGGAGGTCTCTTAAAGGCATAAATCGTATACCCGTCAATGATTTGTATTCCATCAGATAGAGTGTATAGCCTATCAACAAGTGCCCAGAACCTAGTTCTGGTAAGGAGAAACAACCAAGTTATACAAGAAAAATAAAAAACACTGGACAAGTGTGCCTGAAGTGCTCTGCTCCATATCTGAGTCAGAACCGTCAGTTGAGCGGGTGCCTCAGGATGTTTTCCCCCGTGATGTAGCGGTGCCATTTTGTCTGCTGGATGAGGGCGACATGGGATAGATGTCTGTCAGTCTTCTGGGGCCTTTCTGTTTACTTTTGCCCCTGGACATAATGCCGATCAATGTCCGCACCCTGCCGGGTGTGAAGAGGGATCGATCCGATACCTGTATCAGCTGTGAGTAGCTTTGATTCAGGATACCGAAGCGCTGCTCCGGTTTAAGCGACCATGTTTGTTCGTTGCCTAGCAACCCCTCCGACAGGTGAATGATTCTTAGCACCAGGGATGGGACTTAAAGTGACACTAAACTCAGGAGTTACATCTTAAAAATGCATTCACGTAATCTAACGATTAACATAAATGTAGCCTATTTGTGTATCACTCAGCTGTAGATCCTCAAATCATCTCTGTATTGGTTCTGACACTGTGCTTCCTTCTGGAAGGTGGCTACTATTGTTCCCCATGGTCCCTGTGTGTGTTATAAAGTAGCCACCACACCAAACATGCACCCATGATGCACTACAATCACCATTCAAATTAGTAAACTAAACATGAGATTGTCGTCCATCACAGGAGTGAGCTCTGAGCGGTGGCTACTTTACAACACACACAGGGACTATGTGGAACAAAAGTAGCCACCCTCCAGAAGAAAGGACAGTGTCAGCACCAATTCAGAGATGCTTTGAGGATCTACAGCCAAGTGATATACAAATAAGGTAAAGTATTGCTAATAGTTAGGGTACTTGAATGCATTTTTTACAAATTCACTCCTGAGTCTAATGTCACTGTCATCTCAAGTTGGAGTAAATCTAAGGCTTTACATGCAGCTGAAGTCTGTGGTCCAAGGAACTCAACATTGACACAGGAATCTACTTGAAGACTAACTTGTAGGCACCATCTTAAGAATTCTAATAGATGTGCAGATAGTAACAATAAACAGATGGGGGACTGATTGTCAAGCACCCAGCAGATGAATAGCCAACAGGCAGCTGACAAGCAGGTGAGAAGCCTAGTTTGGATAAAATGTAAGCAGAGAAATTGAGACTGGTACTTTAAAGAGTCAGATGCAGTGAATGGATTTCACAACTTCAGATTTGTAGATTAATTTAAGAAATATCAATTATTTGTGTAATTTACTACGAAAACAAGGAGGATTATATTGCAGTGCATGAGGAAATCTCATTCACCCACAGTTTTAATGTTAATTATATAATGTATAGTGCTGTAAGAGCATTTCAGTATTATGACCTAACTTTGACCTTTGCTGTTACAGTACGTAGGTCAAAGGCAGCTGATGAAGAACGCAAGCATAAAGCCCGCAGAGCACGAGTTGAATATCATCGACAATCTCTTCGGGCAATCCAGAAAGGAAAGGTAGCTGGGCTAAGCAATCTTTTTCAGAATACTACTCTAAACAATGGGCAGGAACCTACCCAAGAAAACTGTATACCCTCATTTAAACTTCAAATACCAGCCGAGTAAGTGATGCATAATGATTTTAAGATGTTTACTTTTGTTTAAGTATAATCACATTTTTTACCAGCTGCATTACAGTTTCTAAAAACTCAGCTAAACAACTAAACACATAGAAGAAAAATATATCATTTTATATAACGTTTTCCAAAAAATGTCAGGGCTTGTTCACACCAAATGCAGACCAGATCCGCATGAGTTTCTGCACACGCAGTGCAATGGGTTGTGCCACGTTTTTGCCATGTTTTTTGGCGCGTTTTTAATGCGTGTTGGGCGGTTTTTTTTTAGTTTAAAATGGGCTTTCAATGCGTTTGCATGCTTTCAAGAGCGTCCCAGAGCAGGTAAAATAGGGCTTGCTGCAGTTTTTTTTAACATGTTCTGGAACTGAACGCTGCGCTGTTAACTAGAGCCCAAAATACCACTGGAATACATTGGACGCAGTTTTGATCTGGTCTGTAACTGCTCTGTTTCCTGGAATGCGCTTGGTGTGAACAAGGCCTAAAAAGCGGAAGTCCAGGCAGATAAAAAAAAAAGAAACTCCTTTAGAACTCCTCAGAGCTGCCTTGCTGTTAGACCACTCCTTCCAGCCTCTCTCCCCCTCTGCTGCAGCGGTCTAAGGTCTGCGAGTCATCACATCCAATACACTGTATATTGAATGTGAGGACACAGAGGGACATTCCTTCACTATAGCAGAGGAGGAGACAGGCTGGAGGGAAGACTGTCACAGCCAACCGGCTCCGAGGATCGGGTGTGTATAACTTTGTTTATTTTCCTCTCTAGACCAAAACGAGCAATTAACCCTTGTAGTATGTTTGCCTGGAGTTCAGCTTTAATTATGTTCCTGTGATCCAGCAATGTTTTTAGTGGCTGCAGCTCTGCAGACCCCATTGCAGAGACCAACATTGTATCTGTTCTTATATCACCAATAAATATCACCATTATGCTGAAGCCCAGAAATAAGCTTTCTTTTTAATTTATGTAGTTGTCTTTCAGTATATATTTCAGTGATTTTATTGCACAAAATAAATGAAAGATCTGTCTGTCATGAGACAGAACGTTTTTTTTTAAACAAGGTTTAACTCCAGTCATACCCACTCTTTTCTAGTTTTGTTATGGTGGCAATTGTATCTAAGAGAGAAAGTGAGGAAAAATCGAAAATTATACAGGAGTAGAAGAGATATCTTCCAATATTGACAATTCTGGGAACAAAGGTTGATTGTTTCCTTTGGTGAGATTTCCTCTCACTTCCTGTCATGTCTCTGGCAGAGAAAGTAGGGGTAAATATTAGGGGCCTATATAAAAAAATTAATATGGCTATTTGTGAAGGACTCAACCATCACTGGGGTTGTTGGAGGAGCCTGGGGGCTTTTTTCATCCATAATACTAGGTGAGGCTATGCCTCACCTGCCTCCCCTGACCGCACGTCCCTGCTAGGGACAGGCAGTTGAACGGCTTTTATATAGCTGAGCTGGAACTAATTTCGGGACACTTTTATAACCTTCCAGGTTCCCCGAGAAATATGTAAATTTTATCCGGGATTATAACATTTCCCTTGGCCGAGTCATGTAGGAGATCCCACAGCACGGGTTCTTGCCTGGAGACATGATTCTTTACTAGCAGGTCTCCACCCCTCATGTAGCCGGGCATGTGGAACTATTTTCAGACGCTTTTTCTTACATGCCCCAGCTGAATAATTCTGGACATTATTTCACGCACTTAGATCCCGGAAGAGGAGTGGAATTCAATTAACAGACTTTGTTGATAAGAATTGCCTGAGTGCCTTCTACTTGATTAGATTATGTGTTCAGTTTACCTTATACCAGTTTTAACTTGATTTATTTATGTCTGTACATGCTGGACAGAATGATGCTGTTGGGAAGGGGGCGGGAATGTCCAGAGAAAGGTATAAAGTGTGTGTTCTTAGTTCTAATAAAAAGAGTTCCTGTTTTTACTTCAATCTTGGTGTTGCCTGATGTTTGGTAAATCTTTATTATTTTGGTTAGTTTTAGTTTTCTGTCCTAATATATTGGTACCATCCAATAATTAGGCAGGTTTTGGCTGAGAATGCTGGAATTCGGGTTCCAGCGGAGAGGGAGCTATTTACTGACAGAGGCACCCAGCCGGGGTGCCGCAAGGTCCATTACACTATTCATCCAGTGAAACCGCATATACATTTGTTCTGTGTGACTGTGAATTAACCAGCAGTTGTGAGAATGAGGTCAAATCAAATGTTCTTAGGCTATTTTCTATTCAGGTTGAATGTTCTTCAAATCAATGGGCTTTATTCTATTTTAGAATTAAATATGTTGTGTGAAATCCACATTTTTAGACTTGCAAGTACTCAGATATATGATAAGCAAAAATGTATCTGTGTTCTCCTTTAAGAAAAGTATGGGAGCGACCAGCTCGACCAATATCAAGGGAAGTCATCATCCGCTGGTTTAAAGAAGAGCAGATCCCACTGCGAGCTGGCATGGAAAAGGACAGTGAACAGATTGCAGCATGGTTCCACGGTAAAGTTCTGTAATGTAATTTAATGATTATGCATTTATATTCAGAAATATTCAGTGATCAGTCACAGGCTGTGGTGGGTCCAGGAAGACCTGGGCTCTGAGTTAGTGGGTTAAATAATATTGGCCATCAGACTGAGGGTATGTAGTGGGAAAATCTTTGGATAAGTACAACATTCCAGCAAAATCTGTTTTTGTTATGTAATCTTTTAATAAGCTATTTATCGTTATCTGGTTTTTTACAGCTGGAGTTCTGCTTCAAATTTTGTTAACTCGATTTGCAATATGTCTGCATAAATATGACCTAAAAGGTGATCTGTTTTTTTAGTCCTAAAGCTAGATAAAGAGAACCTGATTAAACAAAGGTGGCTCAAAAAATATTCTTGTACATTTATTAAGAAAAGAAAATAATCCAATGTTGAAGGGTATGTAAACCTTTACGCCCCATTCAAACCTGAACACTTTGTAGCTCGAATGCCTAAGCACTACAATGCTCAATAGAAGGAACCCCATTGTATTCAATGACCACTGTTCACACCTGGGCATTCTGTCAATGGTAGCAAAACACGTTTAGCTGGAAAAAGTATGTGAGCTTCTTTTGGGACACAGTCAAGCATTTTGGCTCTAATAGTCTTCAAGAAAAATACCTGTAAAAAAACATGAAAAAAATACTCAAAATGCACATAACCAGTGTTTTAATTTATTTGCATAATAACAAACTTTTCATTGGCTAATAATTAAGAAAACGCTCAAGTCTAAAATGTGTGCAAAAACTTTAAAGTGACAGTTCACAATAAAAAAACAGCATGGGGTTTCACCTAGAACTCTATCCAGGCCCTTATCCTATCATGAAGCCTGGGTGGCAGAAAAGGGAGTGCAGCCAGCATGCACACCACCCTTCTTGTACCACACCAGGCCACATGCCTTTAAACGGGGTACCTTACAGGGGGGAAGGGTTGACAAAGTCTTCCGTTCTTTCAAGGTGCCTTGTCCTAATGCGGACTGACAAGGGCCTCTTTTCTACATCCAATGCCCCAAGAAGAATGTGAGGTTATTGGGACGCACTTATTGCAGAATTTGGAGGTCCGCTTTATAATAAAGGCATCCACAGATATCTACATTAATACCCTTTACCCATTTCCACAAAGAGTGAAATGTAAATATATACACACACACACACTTTAGGAAAGTAATTTAATTGCATTACAAGAAAAAATACAATAGAAATAAATATGTAACTTATGGCCCTCAATGTAAATCCATGACAATCACAATGTCCAGTAATGTAATCCATGTCATTTATGGCATCCAGTGATGTAAATCCATTTTCAATCACAACCATCGGTAGACGTGTACACATCGCAATACAATCACCAAATGACAGACCCCTGGTGCTGCATTAACAATGCTATATTTGGTCTCCCTCCCTCTTTGTGTTTGCATTACAAAAGCCAGGAAATCAGGTGTGCAAAGGCCCCAACAGTTTGGCAGCACCACAAGTGGAATAGGTTTGCCGTAAACCCAGGTCCTACTCGAACCCAAATGTCATCCCTAGTTCCTACTATCCAAGCCAGATCTTAACAATATTAGGTTTGTAGAAGTACGTCATGGGTGAATTAAGTAGATTCCTGAGCACCTCCAATACAGTTTATGATGCTTATCAGGCAGGAAAGAGAGAAAAAAAAAAAGTCTAAAGATTGTGTACTCCACTAGCCCCTTATCAGGAAAATCATGTATAAATGGATATTAACCAAATGGCAAATGCATGCATCAATTCATAACTAGCTTTTAACGTAAAGTGCATATGAAAGGGCTTTATTACTATTAACATTTTTACCCTCCCTACGAGTGGTCGGACAACACAGATCACACCTAAAGATAAGTATTACACCAGGAGACTTCAAAGAACTCCACAGTTAACATCCTAGGAATGAAAGACCACTTGTGCTTGGGGGAATGTCAGTGTTCATGACATGCTGGGCAGGGCTAGATAGAGAAAGCCACTGCTATCCCAAAAAAACATTGCTGCCCAGGTAAGATTTACTAAAGACCATGTGAAAAGCTATTGCAAAAACGTTCAGGCTAGGTTCACACTTGGGCGACTCCTGACCGCGCACCAAGTCACTGAGTCAGGCAATCGCGGTCTGGGTGCCATTATTTTCTAATGGCACCCCAGTCACACCTAGTGGATTGCACAGTTTCCCGACGTGATTCTGCCCGTGCAAGTGAAAACAATTGCGGCTAAAAAAAGTTGTGTGTTGTGTCCCCCCATTATAATACATTTATTATTACCCAATTTTTTGGTAAAATATAAAAAAATAGGGTCACTTTGGGTAAATCGACACCAAACATGTCAAGCCTTAAATTTGCGAGGACCCGCAAAAATCACAAAAAACTACCGTACGCAAAATTGACTATAGATGATGCTTTAACCTCCCTGGTGGTATTCCAGAGTCTGGCTCGGGGTTAATTTTCAGTACCAAGAGTGGTAACCCCGAGCCAGACTCGGGATTGCACAGAAAAGTGTCACTTACCTTATCCCTGCGAGCCCGCGGTGTCCTCTGCTGTACGCGGCCGGCATCTAAGTTATAGTTTCGTTTTCGGGCGGAGCCGGCGGGAAATTCAAAAGTGAAAACATGACATTTACACAGAATACACACAATACAATGTAATCTGCTATGATTACACTTATGTATCAAACTATTTCACTTCAATTTTGTCCCTAGAGCTTTGTCCAGTGCCCTGCCTGCACGTTTACTGTTCTTTCTGCCTGGAAACTTGTGAACGTCCATGGCATCCAAAAAGCGTCCCTTTAGGTCAAAAGCGGTGTTAAACCATGTAGAAAACAGCGATAGTAAATTAGAATCACTTGCAGAATTGAGCGATAGCGATTCATAATCAGACACTGAAAGTCACTTTTGGTGTCTGATGACGAATTTCCCAACGAATAGCTATCGTTCAATTCTACAAGTGATTCTAATTTACTATCGCTGTTTTCTACCTGGTCTAAAACTGCTTTTGACCTAAAACAGCGATGATTCTGTGACCGAGCTCAGTGATGTGCGAACTTGGTACTCTATTGACTGTGGTACGGATCAGGCAGCGCCCCCAGAATTCCCATTTACTGGACCATTTTTTAAATGATTATATTATGATTTCTTATAATTATTTATTATATTATAATTTATGATTT
>NW_017306486.1:1725848-1733629 GCF_000935625.1 Nanorana parkeri
TTCTTATAATTATTTATAATTTATTATATTATAATTTTAATTTCCGGTTTCAAACTTTATCATACCTGGGATGTCTACTGGACTCTTGTTTGGACAGATTTAGGTGAGTTATTCCTAAGAATTACGGGCCTACAATATAAAACAACAAATTTCCATGAAAAACAATGTGCCGCTTTGGGATGCTAAAATCCTGAATAATCATACCGCCAGGGAGGTTAAAAGCTTTTACCGCTCATCAGTTTAGTGTTATCAGTGAATAATTGGCCCTAGAATGATTGCTCTTACTCCAACGTTCGCGTTGATATGCAACATGTGCTGCATAATAGATTCAATCGTCGTTTTCGCAACGCATGTTTGCGTTGGTTTATGTGGGGCATGGGGACTTTAAACATTTTTTGTGGGGGTGGGTAAATTCTATTTATGTGTGACTTTAATTATTTTTTTTTGCACCTTTAAATTTGTAAAACATTTTTTCCACTTACCTTTATTGTAATCACATAGGGACCAAGAAGCCCCCTATGCGATAGCAAAGATGATGCGACATGTCCTCTTTATATAGACATCAGGGGTCTTTAAGACCCCTGTCAGCTTGGGACCCCGGAAGCACAGATCTGCTTTATCATCTTCTCAGATCTGCTTTATCAGCTTCTGAAGCCGGAGAGTGACAGCAGTATGCGGAAGAGACATAATATATGTCACTTCCTGCATTCTGACACCAGAGAGGTGATTGGAGGGAGAGGGCTGATCTCCCTCTGATCCCCTGTCACAGGCCTGCACCGGGCACAGCGGAGCTCAGGAGGGGGAGGGCGCACCCACTGGCACCTCATTCAGACGATCCACATGGATGAATATATCTACATTGATTAATGGTATAAATAGCAGGTTATTTAGTTCGGCACTATTTCTCTGCTGCTTACTCTGTAGTGAGGATTTATATGAAGGAGCATTCAGGGAGTTGGATTTATTATTATATAGGATGATGTTTTGCAACTTTAGGGGATGAAAATTCTGTGTTTGTTTTTTATCTACATGTGAATTCCAACATTTTTTGATTCACTGATATTAATATACATTTTTGTAGGTGGGAGATAGCACAGTGTCTTTTAGTTAGGCTAGGTTCACACCAGATGCACTGCGTTCCGTCCGATTCTGGCCAGAACGCACTGCATCACATTGCGGCCGGCTCACTTTTTTGTGGGGCAGGAGGGGGCCTAGCGCGCCATTGAAGTGAATGGCACCATAGCCACGCCCTCTGGCCGCAATGTGATCCACCGCACAGGATCGCAAGGCACACAGGCTCCGATGCAATAAAAATGCTGCAAGCACTATTTTGATTGGACCGGATCGCAGGCACAATGTGCCTTGCGTTCCCATGCGGCCGATTGCGGATTTGGATTCTTCTGATTTCGGATTTGGGTCTTCTGATTTATTCACTGCAGCTGTCATTTGGTCTATTGAGGAAACACAGGGGAGATAGATTGTAAAAAAACTTTAAAAACACTGCACTAAGGTCCCTATCTCACATGCAACATATGAGGGCCAATTTAGACCAGAGCCAATGGGCACTGTACTGTCCAGAAGTACTCCTAACTCATTATGGTGATGTTCCCCCCTGATGGTGAGTCAATGATGATGATGTGGGTTAGATGATGCTGGGAATTTTACAACCCATAAGAGGACTGGTGCTGTATAAGGGAGTACTACATCTATAGGGAACAGTTGGAGAGGAAGTATTGCAGTAAAAACATATTTTTTTCATTTTTTCACAAATTGGCCCAACACTTTTCTTAATTACAAGTGCAGAGCTGGGCTTTTTTTTTTAAATTGTCAGAAAGGAAAATAAAATGATGGTTAATTAAATACAGGCCAATCACGCTATATTCACAAATATCCTAGGTTGCAATTTAGCCTAAACCTGGTTGAATCTTAAGCTTGCCATTAGTTTTCTCATGCCTAATAATCATGTATGGCTGAAACTGTGTGTGTCATTCTAGCCAGAACTACAAGTTAATACTTTGTCTCTTGCTGCTATTACATGTCACTAAACATGAAGTCAAGGACAGGTCACTTTCCCAGTACAGGATATTGAAGACATAGCGAGGTGTTAGAAACAAGTCCTTCAGAGGCCAATTACAGCATCACCAGGATGACACTAAAATCCTTTGTGCTTTGACTGGAAAGCCTTAATTATCCCCTCATATCATGATATATCTGTCTTCACATTTAGAAATATTAACGTGTAAACAGGTTTCCTCTTGCATTAAGAGAAAAAGAACCAGGGAAATATATTACATGTAATTAATATTATATTATGGACTTGCTCATTGTTGAACTGGACACATCCATGAAATATTCTCCAGGTGGGTGATTGTCTTGATTTCAGCATATTCTTGATTTCAGCATATTCATTTAAACACATGTGGCAAATACACAGCCCATTTTGTTCTTAATGTATCAGTAATTTATGCAATTAACTGTATATAAAAATGTACCATTTAAATTTCCTAAAGAGCATATTGTAATTTAGAGATGGGTGAATATTGTAAAATCTGTTTCACCAGTGATTCTGCAAAGGAGGCCCTAATATACTCACTGTGGAGCAAAGCGGGGCATGCCCTCTCTGACATCACTGTGCTTTTAAGGAAATATACTACTTTTCAAGATAGCACCTAATAGATAGGTCATTGATTTCACAGGAGGAGGGGATTCCAGTTGAATTGGTCCAGTGGCCTGAAAAGCAGCATCACCATTTGAGCCTATCATGTAGGGGATGGTCACCCAGAGTACAGGGAGCTGCATAAAGGGGAACCACTACACAATCTTTAAGTTAAGAGCAAAGGAGAAATTTGTCTTTTGGACCACTTTACTATGCCACTTGAAACAAATAGGTTCACCAGAGTCGTAAATCTGTTCTTTAAGGTTATTGGACAAATGTGCATTAATTTCTCATTTGTGAGAATTGCTCCACTCATTCTTCATATTAATCTGATTAAAGAAAGCAAGCTGGATAAAGTTCTGATCACAGGAGACCTGGCAAACACAACGGGAAGTCTGCAAACAAAGAACCAAACCCTACTGAAATCTAAGGCAGGCAAATACAATTTTTTCTGGCCATTTTCAAGGCTAATTTGCAAGCTTTTGTTAAAAAAGGGCATGGGTAGCTGGGTACTGCAAATGGGGGATATGTACCAAATAAAAAAAAAAGATTATAATACCAGCAGCGTTGAGAGTCATGGCCATGTTTGGTCAATGCTATCATCCAGCATCCCCAGCCAATTTGTTTATAACCAGAAACTGTATAAGGATCTGTCATATGCGGAAGCAGTGCAAGACTGTTGTGTGGTGGGTCTTCATGAATAAAGCTGGATCTACCTACCTGGATGACATGATAGACAATGGATTTTAATTGGGTGACTATATTTTTTTAATTTAATTTTTGTTTTAAAGGACTTTATTCATGATAAGGCCATCTGTACTTATTACTGGCATTATTTTGGAAGGGAGTAAGAAGAGGTACTATGTACCCATACTTAATTACCCCCACATTCTTTTGGAGTAAAGGATGTGGGAATGAGCCCTTGTCCCTTCAATATGAAGACAAGGTGCCTTACAATAGGGGGAGCTTTTGTTGTGCCCCATGCAAGGTAACCCTCCACTGTTAAAAGGTTTGTGGTGTAGAGTGATTCAGGAGGGGCATTTGCTGTACTCCCTTTCCTGGCCACCCAGACTGCATGCCTGGATAAGGGCCTGGTATGAATTTTGAAGGACAAGGACCCCATTTCCACAACCAGTAGTATCCTTGGTTGGTTTGCTTACAAATAGCAGCCAGCTGGTGATCTCTCATTTGCGATGGGAATTGCAGTGGGTGAGAATCATCTTGCTGTAAGTCGAATATCATCGGACACCCAGTTATCATGGTGGCAGGTAATCGTGATTAAGATGGATCTACATCACTGAACAACATTGACATTTGATTGACCTCAAGGGACATTGTTTTTCCTTTTATGGGGGTACTTTGTCTAAGTTGTTGGTGTGTTTACTTTTAATTATTTCCTGGAAAAATAAGTATTACTGGGTACTAATGGGTCCCATGCTCATTCCCTTTGGGGGTCAGGTATCTGGGGGAGCCCTTAAAATAAAGGATCATCCAGATAACCATAAAGTCCCCCCACAAACCCTAACCTCCATTTTTGGGAACAGGATGTAGGGAGCAGGCCCTTGTCCCCTCAGCAATAGGGGCCTGGGTGAATTTTTAAGGTGAACGAGTCCAGTGTACATTGGCACCCCTTGCCATTCTTAGAAAGAGATAAAAGTAAACACACCAAGACTTTAAAAAGTCCTTTAACAAAAGAAAACTTCAAAAAAAAGGGAATCAATGTCCCCTGATATAAATCTAATGTCAATCACCCACTGCTACAATGAGCTGCTGCCTGACAATGTTGCCCCACCGCCACGATGACCCACTGCATGATGATGCTTCCCTGCTACTACTCCTATCACAAATTACAGATCCCCAGCTGGATTTTGGTTGTAAACAAACTGACCAGGGATGTTTGGTGATGTCATGGATGTATGGCTTATGGATCAAGGTTCCATAAGGCTTATGGTGGAACAGTAATAGGTGAAAGTAGTCACTCGCACTCCATGATATTAAAGTCAATGCTGTTTATTGACTGAGATAACACACATCTCCTTAGCGATGTTTCGAGACCATGCGGCCCCATCCTCAGGCAAACAGAGAGTGGTGGAATGGTGGAACAGGGCTGCTTCTAGCTGAACATTGGCTGCATTCTCCCTTCTACTATAAACTCATGGTTGTTTCATGAACCATATATTTATAACAGAAGGGTCCCCTAGACTCTTCTGAGTAAATGAATAACCATTCATTTGATAATCTAACCACCCCAAATCCCCTCTGCTGCTACCGCCAATTTGATCTGTCTATGTCTTTGCATATCCTTCCTTTTCATGAATGAACACTGGAGTGCTCAGTACTGATTTTCTTGTTCAATGTCAGTGAGTGTCAAGGCTGCAGAGGAGAAGGGTATTAGGAACTCAATCTATTTCTCCAGTTCAAGAGGGCAACATTAGGTGTTTTGTTAGACCTTGATATTTCACTAACACCTCCAGCAGTACGGTTAAAAAAAACACAAACATACATGTGCACCTGTGTTGTATTACTTTTTAAAATTACATTATGTCGCATATCTATACAGTGCAACATGCTGTGTTATAAAATGTATGCCTGCATAATTTTTTTTTTTTGCAACATATACGGCACAGATTGAGCATTAGCACAATGCATAGACAGGAGGCCAACTTTCTGATTTTTAGCGTTTCTCATTTACAGTTTTGCATGCCTCAATGCAGTCTTATCTTGTAGTTTTAGCAGGGATTTTGTCAGTTATATTTGGCGCGGTACTAATGATTTTAGGGTATTTTTAATCAAAAATATTATTTTAATAAACATTCACGCAACAATGATGGGACCTACAAAATCAGTAGCACCATCTTTTTTATTCTGTGAGTCCTTTTAGAAGATTTTTGGGTTGGGGGTCTTCTACAAACTCTGAAAGCTGTAAGTGGAAAATTATTTAAAAAAAAAAGAAGAGCAGAGCCTAGAAGCGAAAGGGTTAAAGCTATTTTACTGTCTGCTAAGAATATGTGTCCATAATCTGGGCACCGGTGCACTTTAAGGGCTCAGCTTCTGTCACGCCTGTTACAGACTGGGGGTTGTGGATCGCAGCTGTGGAGGCTTCTCCGGCAGGGGAACCTTGGTTTCACTCTCAAACTTAACAGAGAGTTAGGGTTCTTAGCATCCCATCCTCAAAATAAATGATAAATGGTTCAGAGAGGGTTTTTCATAAATAAGCCCTATCATTAAGCTCAAGTGTTCAATTCGGAAGTACTGATTTAACAAGTCATAGGAGACACAACAGTATTATTTGGCATTGGTTCAGTTCCCCAGTAAGTAGATACGACTTTGTAAATGGTAGTTCACAGGCATACAGTCTTGATGGCAGAGTGTGCAGCTGCACTGAAATACTTGCTGTTTAGGTGGTTGCTGCTGGAGGTAGCTGGGGGTCCTTTGGGGTGTCCGGTTCCGGTGTGAGTGGCTGGTAGGCACAGTCTGGAGGCTATGGAAGGTCCCAGGAGACAGCAGGCGTTCTGGCTCAATAGTGGAACGCCATGCTGTCTCGTCTGGGCGTTTAAATATGGCTATGGAGAGGAGGAGGAGCCGCGGCACGCAACGGCACGCAACGGCACACTTCCGCGTTCCACGGTGGAACGCACCCGGCCCCCGAACCGGAAGTGACGTGCGTGCGCTCCACCATGGAACACAAGCGGCCGAGAGAAGGAGCGGCTGGCTGCTGCGTCTCCCATCCCTGCTAGAGCTGACGGCGGCGGCCGTTACAGCTTCCTCATCTTAGGGGCAACACCTTACCACTGGAGTCAATATCTACTCTCCCCCTGTCTAAGAGCATATCTGCAAACAAACACTATCTCATTAGGAAGGGAAAAGGCGATTGGGAGGTTCCATTTATCTAGGGATGAGGATAATGGGTCACTTTAATCATATGCATGTGTGCGTGTTCAGGCAGCTTATTCCTTTTGAATAGGTTTCAATGCATGAAATTTAGCACCTGTATTTTTTTTTCACAATGCAGTGCACAATACAGATGTGAACACTCTATATATAACACTGTACATGTGCTTTAGGTTGCAAGTAATAATGAATGGAAACATACCACATATACAGCATGTAACTGTGCATTGCAGTACATGAGTTACCACATGTACTATGGTATAAATGAACATTTACTCCTGAAATCAGGTAAGTCAAAGTTTTACTAACCAAGAGGTTTAGGAGGCATCTTTAAAAATGCTGGCAAGCCGGCTTTAAAACTGCTGGAATTAAGTAATACTCTTCCGCTCATTTCATCAAAGTCGTCATACTGCAGCTTATGATTAAAAAGTTCATATGCAGCATACGCACAACAATCAGTAGCAGAGATATAGGCAACTGAACTTCTATGTAAATTGTGGCTTTTACACTTGACTTTGCCTTCCTGAGCTTCTGTACTGGTAAATGATTTTGTCTATTACATTAATAAACCCATAAGGGGGCTTTAGGGCCTTAAAGGCACACTCTCCCATAAACCTGAATGATGGATGGAAGAGTAACTTTCCATGCCATGATTTTCATTCAGCAGTGATCCAGTGGAGGCACTTTGAATCTTTCCACTTCTCTGTTGCAGAGGGAAGGGACGAGTAGGAAGATCTACCAACAAGGTGGAAAATCTTCCTAATAATCACCTCTAAGTGCCCAAGGTGCTTGGTAACCACCTTCTGTGATATCGGTAATGGCTTGATCTTCAAGAGGAAAGATTCAACTTTTGCCAAACGGTGCCTTCATTTATGCTTGTGAATTTAGAAGACAGATATACAGGTGAAACTCGAATAATTAGAATATCGTGCAAAAGTAATTGCAGTAAGTGCTGCAGAAGGGGCCCAAACCAAGTACTGAGTACATATGCATGCTTGTACTTTTCAGAGGTCCGATATTGTTCTATGTACAATCCTTGTTTTATCGATTGCATGTAATAATCTACTTTTCTGAGATTGTGGATTTGGGGTTCTTGGGGTTTTCATGAGCTGTAAGCCATAATCATCACAATTATGACAAATCACGGCTTGAACTATCTTGCTTTGCATGTAATGAGTCTATCTCATATATTAGTTTCACCTTTTAAGTTGCATTAGTGAAATAAATGAACTTT
>NW_017306486.1:1734368-1736654 GCF_000935625.1 Nanorana parkeri
ATACAGGTGAAACTCGAATAATTAGAATATCGTGCAAAAGTAATTGCAGTAAGTGCTGCAGAAGGGGCCCAAACCAAGTACTGAGTACATATGCATGCTTGTACTTTTCAGAGGTCCGATATTGTTCTATGTACAATCCTTGTTTTATCGATTGCATGTAATAATCTACTTTTCTGAGATTGTGGATTTGGGGTTCTTGGGGTTTTCATGAGCTGTAAGCCATAATCATCACAATTATGAGAAATCACGGCTTGAACTATCTTGCTTTGCATGTAATGAGTCTATCTCATATATTAGTTTCACCTTTTAAGTTGCATTAGTGAAATAAATGAACTTTGCACGATATTCTAATTATTCGAGTTTCACCTGTATATTTTACCGTAAGCTGCAGAAATAGTTCAACTGTGTGATTGCAAGAAAAAGTTTAGATCTTTTTGGGGGGGTTTGTTTATATTGGTTTTACGTGTTCACTGGGGCCAAAAATCCTTGCAGAGATAGATCGCTGAAAATATCTTATGTTTTATGTTAAATACAAATCACACAAAGCACGGATTAAAGTTCCAGTATAAAAATACAAAGAATAAACGAATTCCCAATTGGGTTTGCATTCTAGCCCATAAGTATTTAATGGCTGTTTTAACAGTGAACCGCTATTGTGTACTATTATGGGCACCTTCAATCACTATGTTTATCTTTTTACATTATGTTGGCAGCAGCAGGAAAACTGTCTAAGATGTCAACTGCCCTTAAATTATCGTCCATAATCACTTTCTCTGCAAATGTTCTTTTGTACCTTAGTTTTATACAAAAAGTAAATTCCTGTGCTAATCATGGTGTTAGGGTTACTATATATTGTATGCAGTACAACAATGGCCCTATATAAAAGTGGAGTAAAGGAAAAGAACTTGCATGTCAGTGTGTAACATTAAATTTGCCAATTCTGCTAATTGATCTAACATAAGACCTTTGCCATTGGACTTAACATTTTAGACTAATTGTCTAAGTGCTGGCTCCCATTTATAATGCATACTGTATCTGTAACATGTTTACAGTGCACTCTTCATTTTTTCAGTTGATAAATACTTTGTTCACTTTTCTATATCTTTCTATTTTTCACTGGGATTTCTTTGAGTTTTTCTTGACAGCTAAAAGGGCCCCAAAACACAGCGCTTTAAACCCACTGAATGGTGAGCTGAATCTTTTAATTTCTTTTTCTGTCCTTTTTCTGTCCACGGGGAACGTGTACCAAATTTTTGTTTTTCGAATACCGAACAGCGAGGAACAAGTTTTTTTAACCTCTTGCCGTCCGCCCGTTGTAAAAAAACAGACGGACGGCACTGCAGCATTGGCGGGTTGCCGTCTCCAGACGGCTTTTTTTCTGCTCGCGCGTGCCCCCTAGCGGGCACGCACGGGCAGAAAAGACCCGACCATTGCACACACACGTTACCGGGTGTTTCACATATAGGCGATCAGCGGCTCCATAGCCCGCCGATCGTCTATATGTGCTTGTTCGCGTCCCCCCCCCTCCGCGCGGCCGCCGTTTTTTTCCCCCTCTGACCCCTCACCGTGAATGCCGGGATCCGCTGCCCCATCTGCGGCCCGGGACCGGCTCTGAGGGCGTCAGGAGGAGGAGGACGGGAGATCAGCTCCTTGCTGATCTCCGTCCGGAGTCGCCTATGGCCAATTTTGGGTATTATCGTTTTTTGAGGTTTCGCACGCGCACGCAATTTTTAAGGTGTGAAATGTTTGGTGTCTTTTTACCCGACGTGACCCCGTCTTTTATATTTTACCAAAAAATTGGGTAGTAATAAATGTTTTATCATGTAATATAGGGGAAACTTTTTTTTTTTTTAATTTCGGTAATGTTTCCTTAACCCCTTCGTGACTGACGACGTACAGTGTACGTCGCCAGCATCGGGGCTGTTTAAACAGACTCCCGGCGACTTTTGCCGCAGGGAGTCTGTTTAAACTTGTAGAGCCGACACAACAGCCACCCAACCATTGTATTGTATTGTAAAAAAATAATAGGGGGGCATACTTTTTTTGAAAATCTGTTTAGAAAGGACAATGCAGAAATAAGGCTTGGAGGGTCAGTGTGCCCATTAAATGTCTGTGATTGAGCCATTATTACACAGTTCAGATCACAAACAAAAGGCACAGAGCCACTGATTGTGTGGCTTGGTGCCTTTTTTTATCTGAGCTGCCTAATAATAGCTTGATCACAGACATTTAATGGGCACACTGGCCACTCAAGCTTTTTTCCGTAGTGCCATTATATATATATAT
>NW_017306486.1:1736902-1737568 GCF_000935625.1 Nanorana parkeri
TATATATATATATATATAAGTAGCTTCAAACGGTAGTGCATTAAGGGCACTTCCACTCGTTTAAGTCTTCTTTTAGGGCTTCTTTGCCCACTTTTGTTGATTCAAACACTCAAAAGTCCACACAGGTTTTCCCTCGCAGGGGTCTTCAAACATAAAGTACACACAGTAATGGCAATGAAAAACACAAATTAAGCTTCTTGGCTTTTACCTTCAGCATCAGGCCGTTTTGACCCACTGGTCCTCTATCTTGGTTTGTTTCTCAGACTAGTCCCCACTGTTGCTCTCACAGTCACACAGGTACTTTTTCCAACTTGCCACATAGGCTGGTTCTCGCCACACAGGCTGGTTCCAGGATGGAGTCCTCCTGACTCCTGGACCAGAGCTGTAGCTAGCTCCTATTGCGTCTGAGGCAAGAACAGACAATTGTGCCCCCCAACAGATGTGTGCGGTATGTGACCTCATGCGCCCCACCTCAGGATGGGAGCGTGCATGGTGGCCTGATCCAAAATAGCATACAAATGTGTTTAGTTTGATGAAACTAATGAAAACATTTTTAGTTTCGGTTCATTTCATCCGAGACAAATTTGTTGTCCTTGCACATGTCTAGTAATATGTGTGCATGTGTGTGTATGGGGGGGGGGGGGGGTTTTTTTTTTTTTTATCAAC
>NW_017306486.1:1738665-1743720 GCF_000935625.1 Nanorana parkeri
AGTGGAGGCCAGTGTAGGGATTGGCAGAGGGGGGATGCAGACACTGAGCGCTTGGTAAGGTGAATGAGTCTGGCAGCTGCATTCATGATAGACTGAAGGGGGGATAGCCTGTGTAGTGGAAGGCCAATGAGGAGGGAGTTTTTATTATTATTTTTTACTGTTGGGGGCTTTGGGGAAATATTAGGCGTCTAAACAGATCCCCTGACATTTCCCTTTTGAAATAGAAAAAGAGATTGAGTCCTCTGCCCATACAGGTGGGGGAGAGCAGCGGGATTCCGAGGAGAAGCTGGAGCCTGTGCCGCTCTTCTCCCTGCCGAGCTGCAGCTGTGTTGGCCGCCTGGCGCCCCTGTTGCCAATGGCGCCCTGTGCTTGCCATGGCAACAGGGGCAAGGGGACGCCCACGCTGCGCCCCCTCTCAGCTGCGCCTGAGGCGCATGCCCCACGGTAGCTACAGCCCTGTCCTGGACAGACACCTTCCAGCTGGAACCCTGAACAATAACCAGCATCCTTTTCACAATCACTCGATGCTGGTCACCACTAAAGTTTGGACCCAGGAATGGAGATTTCATCCTGTCCAATGCTCTTTGAAATCTCCCAGTTCCAGGAACCCAAGCCAAATCTGGCAACCTGCAAAGCCAGCTCTTTCCTGGTAAAAGTTTGTGTTTTCTGGAACTGCTCAGCGCCTCTGGCTGAGAGTCCTGGGTGACCATTTTGCCAAATTACTATTTTTACAGAAATATATGCGATATATACGTGATCGCAGTTATGGCCAATCACGGCAATCATAAATGTAAACACTGCTTGTAAAAGGAAACATTAAAATATACAATTATTTTAAATAAAATACATGAAGATACATTAAACCTGCCCAAAAAGTGGAGCATCTGAATGAAGAATTGCAGCAAAAATGACATTTAGGTCAGAAAAAAAAAGTCAATTTGCAGCTAAATCACATTTTCTTGGCCACTTTGTTTTGTTGGTAAAAAAATCTTTATTCACAATGGCATGCACATCCATATGGCGTGCACATCTATGAAGAGACAGGTGCTCCCAAGAAGCTCCCAGGAGTGACAGGTGCAGCCTGTAATTCTGCGCAGCTGCCTGTGCATTGCTCCCCATGACTAGATGCAACTACACATGGCTACACTGCATGGGCATTCATGCCATACAGATGTGCACACCTGTGTGAATGAGGCCTAAGCCTTGATATGGTTCTGGTATGGATTTTAACCGTATTCAAAAAACAAAACAAAAAACGGTGTGGGAATATCCTAAAGATACAAAATCAGACCCTTATTCTTAATAAGTGCCTGGCATGGGTTTTAAGGGGGAACCTTAAAGTGTAATTCCACTTTCACTGCCAAATTGGGAAAACACCTATTTTTAATTTGTCACATGTTCCCATTCACATAGCATAAGCTAAAATAAATAAATAAGCATCTTGCAGTTTAAATTACTTTTGCTTGATTTATGGTTTTATGGTTTAAACTAGGGATGCACCAATACCACTTTTTTGGGTCTGAGTACGAATTGTATCGGTGCATCCCTAGTTTAAACCTGCTTCTATCTCTTTGCAATGTTAGGAGGGACTGTGAGGGGTCTGAGGTGGCTTTGTATGTTAATGAAGCTTATCTGTAAAATACAATACTAAAATATTAGTCTCAAGCCTTTCCATTAGGGCAGGTCACCATGAAGGTGCAAAGAAAACCCTGGAATTAGCCATCATGCCTGCTTTAACAAAACATCTAAAAAAGGCAAGATTTGTTTTTAAAGTTATTTTTCGGTATTCTGTGTGAATAGGTATGCATAACAAAACATATAACAGGGTTTTCTCAAATTTGACTGCAACAGTGGAAATACACTTCAAGCAAAAAATCAAAACAAAACAGGCCCTTAACATGAGGGGTCCCCACCTGGTAAGGCATCTTGTTCCCATGTTGATTGGGACAAGGGCCTCAACTCCATATCTGATCCTTAAGGATGAGGGGGTCTCAAAGATCCCCCAGATATCTGCCTTCCTCTACATGAATGAGTAGAATGAGTAAGGGGTAAATAGTACCCCTGGTTACTCACTCACAAAAAAAAAACAAAAAAAAAAAAACAAACCCCAAAAAAAAAAGCCTCACAAAGTAAATCCAACATCAATCACATTGTCCCTTTTCCCCATAAACATGGAGATATGGTGCCTTGCTAGGTAAAGCCCCCCAGTGAGGTACACCTTCCATGTAGAGGGCTAGTGGACTGGCATGATTCAGGAGACAAGGGGGCTGCATGCTTGCTGCTCGCCTGTTTGGCATGTTTGGCTAATAGTCTGGTATAGATTTTGGAGGAACTCCACACAGTCTATTGTTTATTTTATTTTTCTCCTGCAGGGAATGTGGCTTGGTGTGTTACAGGAGGGGGCAACACAATAAAAAAAAAAAGTATTTCCTCCTCACACCGTTTACTCATTCACAAAAAAAATTACAAACAAACCCACAAACAACTTAGAAAACGGTACCACAACAATATATTACAATGACGATTTAACATCATATTGTCCAGTGATATAAACAAACACCACAAACCACAAACAACATCCAGATGATGTACTAATGACGATTCTGTTCCTGATGGACTCTCATAGCAACTGATAGCTTCCTTAACAGCAGCCGAATGTCAACAAGTTGTCGAAACCAAATTTCGCAATTACATCACCTGGGGATACCCTTGGGGTTGTTAAATATATGAAAAAAGCCAGGCGGTGGGTGGGGGAAGTTTAGTGGCATTAATAATGCTGTAACTGAATGGGTCACATGCAGCTGCAACAGCAGGAGGATTGGGCAGGCAAACAGGCCAAATATGGCCATTTAGTTTGCCCATTCAGCAACCTTGAACTCTGTCGACCTGAACTAAAAGCTCACCCCTACTTTGTATTCTCAGACCACTTCTTTGCATTTAGCCAGCTAACCTTACCTGGGTGCTCTATCCACACATGGAGGTCCTACAGTATGTGATCAAAAATAGGTTCTGGAATCACTATTGTGATAACTGGTGATGAGCCGAATCAATTTGAGCAAACTGGAATTTATAGTGAAATGCCATATCAGTAGAAAATAAAATTCAACATTTTGATGCTGAACACAATCCCATTCTTCCCGTTTTTTAGCAATTGACAGACTTCTGCAGACATGGAAACATTTGATCATTAAAAAAATTGCTTTCCTCCTGAAGATGTAATTAAAACCATTTGTCGCATTTATACCTGCACGCATTTGACATGTGATAGAATAAAGCAAATAAAGTGTGAAAAGAGCTAAATTATTGCTTATGCTTACAAAAATATTCTAAAATGGCTTGGACAGATTTGTTGGTACCCCTAGAAAATATTTTTTAAATAACTGGATCATAGTGATATTTTAAACCACTGTAACTGCTTTCTGTAATTAGTATTACACATTTTGAATTTTGTAATCAGTCAGTCAGCCTATTTAAATGGAGAAAAGTAGGTATCATAGTGTGCGCCACACTGAACAAAGACCAGAGCTGTCTGAGAAGATGAGAAAGAATATTATAAACCAGCATGCCAAAGTTAAAAGCTATAAGACCACCTCCAAGCAGTTTGATGCTCCTGTGACTACAGTTGAAAAATGTATTGAGCCATTTAAGGTCAATGGGAGTGTAGCCAACCTGCCTGGATGTGGCCACAAGAGGAAAGTTGACCCCAAAATAAACAGAAGGATAGTGCTTAATGGTAAAGAGGAAAACTTCCAAACAGATAAATCTGTTTGGAAGTGTCTGATTGCACCATCCATCGCTTTTTAAGTGACAATGAACTATACATTTGAAAGAAAACAAAAAATCCAGTCTGGAACTTGCTAACAATGCATATTGACAGGCCACAATGCTTCTGGTAGATTGTCCTTTGAACATATGAGACAGCATTAAAGCTTTTTGACAAGTCAGATCAGCTCTATGTTCATAGATGAAAAAATGCATGCAAAGAAAATAAAACCATACCTACTGAGAAACATGCAGGTGGCTCAGTTAGGTTTTGGGGCTACTGTGCCAGCACACAATGTATTTAGTCTGTGCAGGGCACCATTAAATCTCAAGACTATCAAGGAATTCTAGAATGAAATATACTGCCCAGTGTTAGAAAGCTCTGTCTGAGTTGCAGGATAATGACCCAAAACATACACCGCTAAAAGCACCCAAGAATGGCTAAGAACAAAACATTAAACTATTCTGATCTGGCCTTCTAGAAGTCCTGACCTGAATTCCAATAAACATCTGTGGAAAACTCTGAAACATGAAGTCTGGAGAAAGTATCCTTCAAACCTGAGACAGCTGGAGCAGTTTGCTCAAGAGGAGTGGGGCAAACTACCTATTGGCAGGTACAGACCTCTCATTGAGAGTTGCAGAAATCACTTATTTGCAGTTATTGCCTCTAATGATTGTGCATATCCATGACATTTTTATTTGTTTTAGTATTAAAAATATTCTGTTGAATCAGAAACCAAAAGGAAAAGTTTTATTATCCTTAAATGCTTCAAGACCGCCCACCATCAAAAAACATCCTGTCCTGAAGCAGTTATACCAAGAACACGGCTGCTGTTCTTGGTATCATTTTAAACAGCTGGCGATTGCTGTTTAGATACAAGCATTCCGGCATCTATTCAGCTGTCGGATTCGCTTGTACAGTGCGGCGGAATGTGCGTGTCCCCTCCACCACCAGCTTCCCCAGGCTCTGCTGTCCCCCGTGCGGGCCCGGGACCGGCACAGCAGGTCATCAAGCTTCTATCTGCTGATCTCTCCTCTAAATCACTGGGCTTGGAATTGATGTGTATTACATCACTTCTGATGACACTGTGCACATTCTCCGGCTCTTTGAGCCAGGAGAAAAAGCTGGTGAACCAGATCTCTGCTTCATCAGCTTCTTTGCGGTCCCTAGGTGACATTAGGGGGACGAGTGACACCGGAAGTGATGTAATACACATCACTTCTGGGTCCTGTGATGGGAGGAGAGATCAGAAGCTGGAAGCCGCTGACTCTCACTCTGTTCATTCTAGGGAG
>NW_017306486.1:1744003-1747301 GCF_000935625.1 Nanorana parkeri
GGGACTGCACCACACGGTACATACGATTAGGCTGCTGTATAGACTCCAGATCGCTTGTACATTAACAGCAATCGTCTGCTGTTAAAAACAACATCAAGAACACGGCCGCTGCAGCAGCCGTGTTCTTGTTTTAACCGCTTCTGTGGGCCGCCGTCTATAGACATATTGCGGCTCGGAAGTTGTTAAAGTCCCTAGCCCCCCGTATCCATGCACATACAAGCAAACACGTGTCAGGTGCGCCTACGTGCAAAAACAGATGCGCCACACGTTACAGATCACTGTGAACATCGGAGTGAGACCATTCATTCTAGGGCCATTAGTCACTGTTTACACTAAACTGGTGAGCAGTAAAATCTTTTAAATCATCACATAAGGAAAAATTTGGGGTATTGCAGTTTTTTGCAGTTTCACAGATGCACGTCATTTCAAGCCTTGACATGTTTGGTATCTATTTACCCAACATGACCCCATCTTTTATATTTTACCCCAAAATTGGGTATTATATTCTGTTTCTGTGCACTAAATTTCATTTTAGTGCATTTTTTCCTAAAAATACTGGTTTAAGAAACATTTGCGCAAATACTGTGGGGCATAAAAAATTGCAACTGGCATTTTTTTTTATTCTACAGGTCCTCTGCTTTCAGAAAATACTGTATATCCCTATTTTGGGGTCTGAAGCTGTTTTCTAGCCAGAAATTCAGATTTTATAATGTGTGTGCAAATGGTAAGACATTGTTTTGGGCAGCAAGTGATTAAATAGGAGATAAACAATGATGGATGTAAATTACTTTGGTCAGGTTCAAGTAATTTCAAAGAAAAGGGAGTTCTTTTTTTTTTTTGTGTGTACGGCTACTAACAAATTTGTCCCCGTCTGTATTTTTAAGGATTTTTGCTGTGACAAACTTAGCATTTGAACAATGGTGGAATCCTGCTTGAGTGATATCTTATATAGTCTTCCTAGTAGTTCCAGTAAAAGTACTAACTAACTATACTATGGATCAGTCCCCTTTTAGATCAATGACGTAATATGGTAATGCACAGCAACTTGTGAATTAAGGTGCCATTCATTTAGAATGGCACCCAAATGCACAACTACAGTAGCAGGCAATGCTCATGCTATATGTTGTGATGCACTACATTAAAAAAGGCTCCTGTACCTATTTTGGCTATTTTTGTGCACTTACAACCCATTTAAAATGAATGGACTGCCTTAATCAGGCCCGGATTCCCCACAAGGTCACCGAGGCCCGGCCTCGGGGTGGCAGGGCACAGAGGGCGGCAGCGGTGTCCTTGTGGGGAAGTTGCCCTCTCTACATTCAGTCCTGCTCTGTACAAGCAGGACTAAATGTAGAGTGAGGCAGCCAATTTTTCGTTCACATGTAAACAGTGTGCAGCCTCCTCCCCTCCCCCCTGCCTGTAGACAGTGAGAGGGGAGAGCTGTGCTCTTCCTCTCTCACCTGTCATAGGAGTTCCAGCACAGTGCTGTGCTAGAACTCTTGTATTGGAGGTGACAAGAGTCAATAAAGAGAACCTGTCACCTCCAATTGCCATTACACAGGGGATTGTTTTCTCCTGTGTGATAGCAATAAAGTTAGGTGAAAAAAAAAAATTACATTGATTAAAAAAAATGTAAATAAATAAAAATTAAAAAAATATGAAAGGAATAAAAAAAAAAGGTAATTAAAAAGTAAAAAAGAAAAAAAATTAAAAAATAAGAAAATAATTATAAAAGAATAAGATAAATAAAAATCTAAAAAAAATTACATTGATAAAAAAATGAAATAAATAAAAATGCAAAAAAAAATTAAAAGTGATAAAAAAAGTTCAAAAAAATTAAGAAACAGTAAAAACGATCTAAAAAAAAATTAAAAAAATAAAATAAAATACAAAATTAAAAAGTGTACAAATTAAAAAGTGTACAAAAAAAAACTAAGAAAAACATCAACCCCTCCCTCCCCCACATAACATACTCATAATGAGGTGTACGCCATGCACATGCGCTGCAGTGCGTTGTTAGAACGCATCACAGTGCATGATTTTTGTAATTAATGTAATGTTTTTTTAAAAAGAAAAAAAATTAACTGTGGCAGCGCATGGCAAAGCTTTGTGACACATTGCCATGCGTTGTGATCTTTGTGTTGCAATAAATATACGCCTGTATCATTTTATCACAACACAAACACCAACACAGTTTTGCGGACTGTCATTTTTTTACCTTTTCGCAAAAAGGCGCAATTTCAAATTTCCAAATATTTGTTACTTATTAACTCAATACAGTTTTATCTTTTAGATTTAGTCAAAAAAAAATATTTGTTGTGCACTGATACTGATTTTAGGGCTTTATCAATTAAATTGTGTATTTTTATCGGTTTAATATTAATTTGAAAAACATTCGCGCAATTATCGCAGGGCCTACAAATTTAGTATCACCATCTTTTTATTCTACCGGGCCTGCGCTTTCAGAAAATATATGGTTTGGGGGGGGGTCTTTTACAAACGTTAGCAACGCAGCAGTTGAAAATCAAATCAATGGGAAAAATTGCAAAAATGGCTTGGCCAGCTGAATTGAAAAATGTTTCGGAGTGGTTGGCAGCGAAAGGGTTAATGCAAGGTGTAATATACAAAGTAAAATAGTAGGCAAGATTTAATAAAGTCTAAGGTCCATCCAGTTCAACCTATGTGTGTATGTGATTTGTGTCTGAAAGCGCGTGTGTGTGTGTGTATATTTATTATACCAGATACACCATGTCTACTGGTATTCCTCTGTCTGAATTAATGTTGACTTCCTCACAAAATGTTAATAGATTGGTCTGGCAAGAATGGTACTTCATGAAACCGTATTACACAGCAAACGCCCACAAAGATCTAAAGGGAGCCTTAGTGGGGCCACCCCAGTTTTTAATCCAAGTGTTCTTTTGCTCTCCCTCCTGTATCAATCAGGGATAAGTATCCTGACCATTTTAGACATCTGTATCAAATTAAAACAAGTAAATCCCTTACTGAAACTTCTGCTTCCATGGACAGCAACATTAACTGTTAAGATATTCACTGTTTTAACCTACACATGTTGCTGTACATGTTCTTAACCTTTTTACAATTAGTCCCCCAAACAGACTGTCCAGCATATCCCTATAACCCCCTTTCCAGCCTGTCATCATCATTACCATTTCCTGTCCTATTAGGTACCAGTATAATTTCAAAATATGTTGATGTTGAACAGCTAGGAAAAAAACTCCAACTTGATTTCAGGTTTAATACTGCAATACATTTTTGGCAGCATGACCTCCATATACAAATT
>NW_017306486.1:1747314-1758421 GCF_000935625.1 Nanorana parkeri
TATATATATAGACAAACACACAGTATATTGATATACACACATTTATATATGTAAAAAGTTTCAAAACCTATTTGGCTTGCTTTTTTTTTGGACCAAATAAGATGACAGCAATTGCAGAGCCTTATTTGTTATGCCTAAATCTAATCTAAAAACAAAGGTAATCGATTTTTGAAAGCAGAGGTTTGCTATAAAAACTCAATCTCAATTTATTATAGTCTACATAATTTATTGCTGCAGTCCTCGATATCTTCTTATACGTGTTTGCATGCTTATTGCCCTCTTTAAAAGCACACATTGTATGCAAAGGCAGTCCTTTTTTTAAACTCCTTCTAAAGGATGGAGGAGTTAGAATCCCTGTCAAGTATTTGCTACTTTCTGTGTCCCTGTTTGGGTGACTCACCCCTATTTTTGTCCTGGGGACCATTTTTGCCAAGACAGTAGGTGTTTGAGGTGAGGATTATTGATCTAAAGGGGTCAAATGTTTTAATGATAACTGTTTAAGATAAGAATTCACCTCACTTTGAAGAGATTTTCTCTCATTTCTTATTGTGTCTCCAGGACAGGAAGTGAAGGGAAATGTCTCAAGTGGGACATAGAAACATCAAATATTTTTTGTTTGCAGTCTATCTTTTTCCTAATCTACCCAAGACAAGAAAAAAATATTGGATGTGAATACACTTTAACAGCCAACCCCCCTCTTCAAATACTAATGTAGAAACAGATCTATCAGCCAAAAAGTTGGTAGCTGGTAGCTGTTTTCAGTCAGTCTTATGATTGAAACCCATAAGACTGACTGAATGGCAAAGTCAGGTCAATGACTTCATATCTTTTTACTACTCTTAAGCAAAGAAGCTTGGTCCCCAATCTGTCCAGTAACATGGCAATGAAGGAAGTAGCACACAGAAAAGTTCATTTTGCTGCTATTTTCTCCTAAATATTTTAGAAGATAGTGGACTACCAACACTTTGCAAATCAAAGTGCTTTGATTGGATCAAAGTGCTGCCCCTACTTCTCAAAGTGAACATTTTCAGGTATTTATGCATTTTGTGTAAA
This sequence comes from Nanorana parkeri, assembly GCF_000935625.1. NCBI lineage: Eukaryota > Metazoa > Chordata > Amphibia > Anura > Dicroglossidae > Nanorana > Nanorana parkeri. The sequence continues at coordinate 1,748,368 of NW_017306486.1, forward strand.
AATACATGTAATGATGTTTTAAAGAATACATAACTGTATAAGATGTGTAGAGACATTCTCAGGTCTAAAGTGATTGCAAGATATACAATGATTGTGATAACTGTTTCTGCCACTCGCAACCCACCAACACCCCCAAATTGGCAGCACTAGTACACCCAAACTAGATTTTAAGTTACTAACTGTAAATACAATTCTTGCACAGAGCATTTTTTAGTGCTTGCAGGAAGTTTTATTTGTCTCCAATCATGTGAATTGAAATGTATTTTTTTATGTATAAAGCATATTATTGAAACACATGAAGTTTGGAACACATGAATATTCCCAAAAAACAAGACATTTATCACTCTAACTCCATCCAAATGACAACTGAATCAAAGTGATTTTTAAATATTGTTGCAACTATAGAGCAAGCTAAGGTGCTAGCTATGGTGCCACATCCAATCTTCACAGTGCTGTTCCACCTTCCAGGTACAGGGCAAACATTTTCACTCCCTCCTTTTCACTCCCTCCCCATTCCACTTCATAAAGTCAGTGATGCACAGGGTATTGGAGAAGAGCATATAGTAAGCAACCAGTGCATGTGATGCAGCACCCTAGGGTACCTGCTGTGGAGTGTCAGTGTTACTTTTGTTGGTTTGAAGATATTACTGGTTTACTCAAAATACAGATAGATATATTGTGGCTCCCAGGTGTGATAGAAATGACCGGTCCTACAAAGCCTCTCTTTGTGCCAGTCTGAGATTAGTTGTGTCACCACCCCTTTTGCTGATGTCACTGCATACAAAGCAACACTGCTCCTCCATTGTACATGGAGATTTTCAAATGAAGAGTGCCTGCTTGCAATCCGGGGCAGGAGGGAAGAGGACCAAAGCTCTGGCCATTACACAGGGATAATTGGAAAAGGTCATTTTTACTGTTTATATCTTCCCCTAGACCAAACAAACAAATATATTCTGCATCACCTGGGAGGTGGGACCAACACATTTACGGTATTATTATTAATATTATTACTTTATTGAATGTATTAAATGTTTAAAGTTCCACTTTTAAGAACAGGTCTAAATCAAATTTAACAAGCACATGTTAACCTGTTTTTTAAGCTGTTGATAGATATACTTTAATTGGGATGGGCTTTATACCCTTTCACTGCACCGAAACCTTTCAGGCAGGATCAGAACCTCTCCAATAGATGATATACAGTATATGAAATATAGAAGATATGAATCTGAAAGAATAATAAGCTGACCACAGCAGCCAGCCAAATTGTTTTATTCTTTAAGTACAAATAACAGAATGAAAGCTAGAATACTTCAGGGAAGGATAGGGAATTCACGTAAACTGGAGAAATGGTCATAGCTACCAACCAGAATTAAATAAAAGGGGATACTTGACTGATGGTAACAGCTTTTTTTTTTTTTTTACAAATCACACGGCGTATATGCATCAATAAAAGGATTGGAATAAGCAACAAAATTACCAATACACAGACCAGTGGACCTCCAGATAATTTGAAATGAAGGGACAGGTAGTGATCTGCTTTTGATCAATCCCACTTCAATGGGCCTTCAGTTGGACATAACTGTATCCGTTATACTACCAGCTTTATATTTAATCACCATTTTATGAAAGATATGTTTCTAGCATAGCATGCAAGATTTATGAGTCCTATGTGAAGAAATCTATGCTATTCATGAGTCCTATGTGCACATATCTAATGCTATGAATAAGGTCCGGCAGGGCTAAAACATGTAACTGTATAAAACAAAGATACATTTGGAAGAGATTAATTGTGTGCTGCCATCCTGCTGTAAACTGATGCAATAATCTAATACCTGATATCTACTGTGTTGAGTAGACATTATGTGTGCTGTGTTGACTTAATACCACTCTGGTGAAAAATAGAACCCAGGCAAAAAAGGAATGTCATTACATTTAAAGAACAACTCCAGGCAGAATAAAATGTAACCCTTACAGTGGGGGTACCCTCGCACTGCAAGGGTTAGTGCTCTTTTTTTTATAGGGTGTAAAATAACAGATATATTCAGCTGAACCTCGGTCCCACCTGACTGCTAGTCCGGTCCCTGCAGCCTCTTCCTCCCTCCGCTCTGGCAATGGAATGTCCATCGGCATCCTCATATCTAATACACTGTATTAGACGTGATATCTCATGGATCCTTAGACTGCCAGGGCAGAGTGCGAAAGAGGCTACAGGGACTGGCCTAGAAGCTAAGCGGGACCAAGGTTTGAATAAGTATATCTTTGTTATTTTAGACCCTAGACGAAAATGAGCACTTAACCCTTGCAGCGTGGGGTAACACCACTGCAAGGGTTAAGTTCTATTCTGCCTGGAATTAGAGAGAGAGAGAGCGAGCGAGCTCTATGAACACAGGAATCTCTAAGCAGTGCCAGTTCTGATTGGCTCCCCATACAGTCTGGATTCTAAACTGGATTCTCTCATCGGCTCTTCTCCATCCACCTCCTCCATCTCTAGCTATCCTCTGGTTCTCCTGGCACCTGTGCACTCCCTCCCCGGCTCTCCTCTCTGCTCTCCCACCGTCTGTTACTTGGGATGCATCTTGGAGTCCATGAAGTTACTTGGTGGACCTCGCCCCTGCCCATAAGCCTGTCAGATACCCCTCCCAGTCCCAGGGACCATGCAGCTGTCATAAGATAATAGCGTCAAATGATGGGAGAACCAGTCCTGAACTGACTTACTCTCAGTCATAAGGCATTAGCACCTGCTTAAGGGCTTGTTCACACGACGTCCGGATTCTGTCGGGACCAGATCCGAGCGCTCTTGCACCCAGAATGCATCCCAATGTATCCCTATCTGTTTTTATGGGCTACAGTCCTCACAAACGCAGACCGTTCAGGTCTGGACAGAAAAAATACTGCATGTCACATTTTGTCCGGTCACACGCTGAAAACGCACTGCACTGCAGCTAACATACTGACAGCCCCACTCCAACCCAAAAAAACTGGAACACATAAAAAACACATAAAAACCGCACTGCATGCATAGCACCGTGTCTCCGGAACTGGACCAGATCTGGAATAGAAAATCGTGTGAACAAGCCCTAACACAGCGTTAAAGCTTTGTACCTTTTATTGAATGCAGGAGTTTAACATCCTAGCCACTATCTAGTAATTGGTATATTCAACTGCAAGTAAAAGGATACTCTTTAACCACCTCCCGTCCGCCGAACGTTGAAAGACGCTCGGACGGGAGTCTCCTGGATGCGGTTGGGAGTCTTTAGACGTCCTTCGTGCCCACGCGCGCCCCCTGACTCGCACTAGCGGGAAACCACCTGGATTTTAAATACAAGTTACGTAAATACGTATGTAAATATGTTTACATACAAGCGGTCCGGCGTCTGTAAAGACGCCCAATCACTTGTATGATGCAAGTGAGGGTGCGCCCCCCATCCTTACCTCTGGTCGCTGTCCCCGTCGCTGCAATCCCCGCGATCCCGAGCGATGTGGCTCTGTGCACTCAGTACCCGATCTCCCTCCGCTATCCTCTCGGTCTCCGAATGCAGGAAGTGATGTATATTATATCACTTCCGCATTCCTCGTCACTCTCCGGTACAGAAACTGTAGAGAAGCTGATGAAGCAGATCAGTGCTTCATCAGCTTCTCTGGGGGTCCCTAGGTAGCATTGGGGGTCTTAGAGGCCTCTGATGTAAAGGGGACCTGTAACTGTATTTTGTTATCACATAGGGGACTTATTATCACCCTATGTGATAACAAGAAAGTTAAGTGTAAAAAAAGTTTTAAAAAATTGCTCACAAAATAAAAATTTACACACGCAAAACAAAAAAAACCCCACAAAATTTTTTCGCCCACCCCCACATATATGCGCAAAAATGCGTTCGATGCGTCTACACGCAAAAACAACGATTGCTCCAATTATGCTGCACGTGTTACATATCGCCGTGAACGTCGCATTGAGAGCAATCATTTTAGGGCCATCAATTACTGATAACACTAAACTGATGAGCGGTAAAATCTTTTAAAGCGTCACCTATGGCCAATTTTGGCTATGGTGTTTTTTTGCAATTTCGTGGGCGCGCACAATTTTAAGGCTTTACATGTTTGGTACCTATTTACCTGACGTGACCCTGCCTTTTATATTTTACCAAAAAATTGGGTAAAAATAAATGTTTCCTAAAATAATAAATGAAAACCATATTTTTTTAAATATTTTATACTTTTTTGTTATATAGTAAAAAATACTGCAGCGCTGAATACTGAAAAATGGCCTGGACAGGAAGGGGGTGTAAACACCCCGGTCAGGAAGTGGTTAAAAGAAACATTACAAAATTATTTTTAAAAATTCTTAACAGTGCTGAATAGTTAACAGCTTGACACATATAAATACAGTACAGCATTGTTTCCCTTCTTTTGTCTGCTGGTCAGATTGTCAGCCACTTCCAATGACTGAGTGGCTTGTGAATAAGAAAAGCTTTGCTGCAGGATGTGTCTTCAGGAACAGTAGCTCTTAGTAATTGCTACAGTCCATCAGCTTTTATTTGCGATTAGACTGTTTTCCCATTACCTGCCGGCTCAGAAGCGTCTGCATAAAGAAGTTTATTAGCAAACAAATTAAATGTTTTAGAACCTCATCTCCATGCCGAGGAGAGTGGAATATTGAAGTGTGGTAATGTGAACTGGTCTGCAGAGATGAGAACAAAAAACAGCACGCACCCATGGCACCAGGACTTTGTAACTAGAGATCACATTGAATTGAATTATTCATACAAATTGGCTAATTACCAATGTGGAAACAGCCTCCTTTTGAATCCTTCATCGTACGTCATATGCCATGGCTTTTGTCTCTCTGACAATACCTGGCTACATTCAAAGACAGATCTCTTTTGTCAGTCATAACTTTGGAGAGGGACATAGATGTGCTGGAAACCTGGCAGGCTGGATGTAAAGCTGAGCATCCTAATTAATGTATTTCATCATTAACTATTAATGATTTTGTATTATTCTAGCTAAATGCTGTTATTATTGTTATTTTTATTATTTCCCTCAGCTAGTAAATGTCAAAAGGCTGATTTAGCTGTAAAGTGCATTTCTCTAATTGTGCAGAATAATATGCTCACGAGTAGCGATGACTGACCAGGATCACACACAGTAGCATTTTGACTCATATTACCATCTTCTTTTGGCTTGCAAATTTGTCAGATAGGTATATAGATAGGAGCACATGCATTGCTCCAGTGTGTGACTATACACTAAGCAGAGAGCCACCCCAACTAGCCATATCTTAAGTAATAGTAGTGATTGGTTAGGGCAATGATTTCCAAACTTAGAAAGAGCCACTAAGAGCCTATGTGTCCCTAAGGCCCCCTTTCTCACGGTGTTCCAATCAGGTTTGCCAGTTTTTCAGGTGGACCAGATTCAAAGCGCCAACTCAGCCAAGGTCTGCAGTAAAAAACATAATGTTTTTCCAGAGAAAAATCAGTTTTTGCAGACCTGAACAGGATGGATCCGAGGTCATTGGGTGTCACATGCCCACTTACATCCAACTCCCAATAGATCTATCATGGGTTCAGTTAGTTCAGTTTTTTCTGAGTGACATCCGTTCTATTCTGCACCAAATCAGCAGGGAATATGTGCATAGATCCTCTTCTTGTGATCAGAACAGATGCTGCCTGTATGAAAGGGGCCTTACTTCTCCCTCGTTTACACTCTGACATTGCAAGCAGATCTTACAGGGCATTCTTAGCTTTTAATGGTACTAAAGTGAAGGTATCAATTTAATACCCTAGTAGATTCTATTTAAACAGTTAATGATTAAAAGATAGAGAAATATATCTGAAACAGGAACACACATCTTCCAAATCAGTTCTAGTTCTTTAGGGTAGTTCACAATCCTCTATACAGTACTACCCCTCTCCCCAGGTAGAAAAAGCACCTTTGGTGTTCCCTGTAATAGGCTTATGGGGAAGTAGACCAATAGGGCTTCCTGTGTCTGCTTCATGCATCGCAAGCCCTAATGCCTACACCTTAGCCTAGATGGGTAGATGGATGAGCTTTCCTCACACAGCTGTGGATTGTTAACTTCTAGGAACTCTCCCAAATCTCAGGACCCCAAATATTTATCAGCTGTTCTGCCCTCTCCATTGGCCCAAACTTGGGGTATCCCAATTCCTAATTTTCGAGAAACCAAAACTCCGCCACAACCCACTGGGCCAGTCAACAATATTTGGCAAATGGTGTTGCTACACAAAACCTATGCAATCTAGTGCTCAAAAGTGCACCATGGGCATATTGGTTGGTGACATTCTCACTAAACAAAAAAAAAAAAGTGTAAATAGAGCATTAAAGTAGAGAAGCATAGTCACTGCACATGACCTGCTTAAAGGGTAAATCCACTTTTCCAGGTGAATTTGGGAAAATGGAATGACCCCCCTCCAATCTGGCCCACTCTCTCTCCCTGCTATACTTACCCTTGGAACCAACGCTCCTTCCCCTCTGCCGATGGCAGTGTACTATCCATACCCCATACAGAACAGCAAAGCCCTGCTCTCTGTATTTTGAATTGTGGTCACAAATGGCGAGCACTTGTTGTGCAGCGCCATTTACGAGTGACATTCAAAATGCAGAGCGCAGGGCTGCCATGGACGGGGTACAGATAGCGCACCTGTACCAGTGGAGGGGAAGGAGCGTTCGCCCAAAGATAAATATGGTGGGGGGGGGGGGAGGGGCAGCTGCATCGGAGGGGGTAATTCCAACTTGCTAGCACACACAATGGCTCTATAGGACCCTGCAGGGGACAGGAGCCACCCTAAAAAAGGATATCAGGGTCATTGCTCAGGGTACCAGCTGATTCTGCAGGAAACAAACACTTTTAAAAATCAAATGCTGTCCCCAGCTTTTTAGGTTGTGGACAGGTAGGGATAATATTCAAGTTTGGGTCAAGGTAGAGATCGATAGTGATGGGCCAAACATCCCTTTGTTCGGTTCGAATTCGAGCTTTAGAACATGAAAAAAGTTTGAATTCAAACTCAATGCAAGTCTCTGGGGCTAGAACTTTGAAAATCAAATGTCCCCATTATGCAAGTTATTGGCCATAAAAAGGGTATGGGGATTTGGGTACTGCCCTGGGGGACATGTATCCTTGAAGAAAAAAAAAAAAACACTTTTAAAAAATACAGATGTTAACATTGCTTAAAGAAACAATAAAAATTAAAAATTCCTTTAAATATTGTGGCTGGGGGATCCCATTAACTTTCCTGCCCAGGCAATTTTTAAGTATTTAGAGCTGCAGTATTTTGACTGACATTTACTCCGTCGTGCAACGCTATACTCAAATTAATTGTTTACCATTTTTTTAGAGACAGATAGAGCTTTCTTCTGGTGGTATTTAATCACCACTGCGGCTTTTAGATTTTATTATATAATAAAAATAGTACCGAAAATTTTGAAAAAAAAAACTGTTTTCCCTACTTTATGTTATAAAACATTTATTATTACCCAATTTTTTGGAAAAACATTAAAGACGGTGTCATGTTGGGTAAATAGACACCAAACATGTCAAGCTTTAAAATTGCGTGCGTCCGCAAAATCGCAAAAAACTACCATGCCTAAAAATGGCCATCAACGACGTTTTAAAAGCTTTAACCACTCATTATTTTAGTATAATCAGGGGCACCCCAATTAAAAAGAAAAAAAAAGTGTGTGGGGTTCCCCCTCAAAGTCAAAGGCCTTTAAGGTCTGGTAGGAATTTTGAGAAACCCCACCCCCAAAATGGGGAAAATAAAACATGCCCCCCCCTAAAATTCCATACCACACCCTTCTTGATCCGAGCACAGGCCTGACAGGGCAGGAAAGGGAAAGAAGAGCGAGAGAGCAACTCCCCCCCCTCCCTCCCATACCAGGCCACATGCCCTAGGCACTGGGAAGGTGCTTTTCCAGGGTTGCTCCTGGAAAAGCACCATGTCCATGTGCCGATAGGGACAAGGGCCTCTTCCCCACAAACCCTGGGGCATTGGTTGTGGGGGTGCGGGCAGGGGGCTTATTCACATTAGGGTACCCCTTTAATAAAGGGGCACCCAGATGCTCCCCCCTTGTGAATGAGTAATGTGTACGCCTACCCATTCACTAAAGAGTTAAATCAAATTTGAAAAAAAAGGAGGCCAGACTTTTGAAAAAACCCAAATACATGTTTTTGACAAGTCTTATATTTAATCCCCCACCCAAAACTGGACCCGCCGACCTAATCCAGGGTCAATAACGACATCCAGCGTTGTCCATGATGACAATGATTCGACAAAACAAAAAATAAAGCAAGAAAAAATAAATAGAAATATATTTTTTTAAACGACGCCCGCCAACCCGTCTGCTCGTGACGATCTCCCGCTGCAGAATGGCATTTTGACAGATGGCGGCAACATATAAACAATTGGGCGGAGCTAGGGGTGACAGCTAGTTCCACCCAACTGCTCACAGTTGTACAGCATCTGACCGGTGAGCCATGATTGGGAAAAGTCATCATGACTTTGCCCATGTAACGATGTAACTCGGGTCCCGGCAGTTCTGTCGGAGCCTCGGCGGCGTCAGCCTAGGTGACGTCATCCCACTCCGTCGGAGTCCCGGCAGCATCATAGATGACGTCATCAGGCTCCTCCCCCTTCCTCTATTTAAGCCAGAAGCGTCACTTGCCTGACGTTCGTTCATTGGTGTAGACGTCAGGCAAGTACCTCCGCCTCACCAGCCAAACCCTCCACACTATTGGGCCGGACGAGTTCCCCTTCTCTGCTCTCCGGCCGCCTCCTCTCCCAGTCTCCTCTCTGCCTTGCTGTGTCCCAGCTCCTCAAGACTCCCACAGTGCTCCAGTCTCCTATTCACAAGGAAGGACTCCTTAACCAATTCCTTCGGCCGTCACTGGGTGGCGCTGTGGCACATGAACTTCCTAACAGCAAGTACATCTCATGAATTGTCATTTTGCTACATAAAGTATACCCCTCTCTTTGATTGCTCCTGAACTGTTACTGTTGCAGACTCCTTGGGCATTCCAAGCGCTTTTCCGCTGTACTACCCAAGTAGCGTGAATACTGTCATCACCTGTTATATGAGATTGCCTGCAAATCCCCTAGCAAGGATTATTCATCATCACTATACATTCAGTACGCCCCCCAAATACTTCATTAGATCTGAAGCTGAGATCCTCATGCCCCTCGCACTAGGTGGGGCCTGGTGTGTTACAGCCCAATCGTGGCTCTTACAGAGTGCTGTGCCCTGATTGGCTAAATGTTTTAGCCAATCAGGGCTCACAAGGTTGCACAAATAGCCCACTTAACGCCCTGACAGTTCATGCGTTTGCCGAACACATGAACTGCCGATGTTAGAGTCGAAGTCATGCTCGACTCGAACATCGAGTCCAGCCCTAGAGTTCAACCTGAACTTTGAACGTCTGCAATTTGTGAAAATGGCAAACTATTGAGTTTGTTTACCTTTGCAGCAAAAATGCAAACGTGTCGAGCACACCTATGTGTAAAAATTACAGCTGTGATAAACATATTTATAGAAACAAAATGTTCAGACCTCCAGCACCAGTGGTACTCAAACCCACAAAAGTCTCGCCACACATATGAAAAATTGTCACAATTTTATTGTACTTTATAATTGAACCAAACTATGACAAACATGACATAACCCCCCTTCCTAAAAAACATTTTTAAATATCCCCAGCGTGCCAGTGGAGCCACTATGTACCATCCAATAATTATTAATATTTCCAGGATACTGTATATTCTGGTGCTGCAAATGCCATCTCTAGGAATAGAATGTGTTGCAAACAGAGAAAGGCATGAAATCCTGTTGGAAAAGGTGAAACAACTGATGTACGCCAATTTGTATTGTAGGGCTAAAAGTTGTAAATCCAGGAAAACATTTTTTTTTTTTAAATGTTAAAAAGTGCTAAAAAAAAGGTTAAAAAATAAATAATTAAAACTAACCCTGCCGCCCCCCGCCATCTGGTTGCTATTCTCCATTGGGGGTGGGGGTTTGGATGGAAGGGGGGAACATTGAGGAACCTGGC
>NW_017306487.1:0-12238 GCF_000935625.1 Nanorana parkeri
CCTGCGCGTGTGCGTGTTGGGCTTCGTAAATCAGCCCCTGTTACTTTGACCATTCATGTCAAAGTCACAGTGCCTATGTAAAGTCTGACCCCCTGACCCACTGATTCTCTCCTCTCCAGCAAACCCCTGTCATTCCTAACACCACTGCAGCCTACATGAAACACCAGGTACTTCCAGGAAGGGGGGAGAATCTAACCTCTTCCCGTGGTGCAGTGCTGCCATGTCAGATGGGACAATGCTACTTCTCCCTCTAGGCTTTGACAGTGGCCAACAGCAGCTATTTTGATGGTGGTGGCGACAGAGGAAAGCTCAGTGGAGGATTTCCTAAGGGGAAAGAATCATTGAGTCAGAAAGGGAGGGGGGAGTTGGGGCTATACACAGGCACTGCCACTTTGTCCTCAATAGGTAATGTAACAGTGTCACTTCAAAGGAAACCTAATCCTGGTTTTACACTATCTAAAAACATGATCCACAATGGAATTTCCCCATTTCTTTTATTCATTTAAATGTGCTTTATAATTAAAGTAAACATTTAAGATACTGTAACATTTGCATTAGCTGAAAACTGGCTTATTTCAGCTCTTTGCAGTTTTAGTTTTTCTAAGATACTCATTATACCTAATGCAAAATTGTATGCTATATTAATAATAATAAAAACACAGTTATGTTCCTCCTGCAGATCTGATAAATGCCCTCAATTTATGCTTTGGCAGTTCAATATATTATGCTTTTTGAATAATTGCCAAATGAGCTGGTCATTAATATTCATATCCATAACCCGTTTAAGCCTGGCTTGCCCAATAACCCCTTTATCCAGTAAGATCAATGATCCAAAACTGGCTGGTGCAAAGCATTTTGCTGGCAAATCAGCAGCTTACCATCTTTATATATTCCTCACCTTTGGCACTGTTTGCTAACCCTGTGCTGCACAGTGGTGAATTTCAATTATGGTAGGCCATGGCCACACTTATTTTGGGTTGATTCATCCTAGCAATATGATAATAACATAAGAAGCACCCTTAAACCCTCCTGATATGTTGCTACCCTAGTTAATTACATGTATACAGAGCTGTATTTAATATTAGGCATTTGTAAGCCAGTGTCTAGGTCTGTAGGGAAGCCTCAACACAAATGCTTTTCTCATTTTGTTTCTCTTCTGCCTACCTCTGAAAATTTGGATAAAGTTGCATAATAATTTAAATAATTACAGTACATTAATGGGGAATATGACATATGTGTAAATGTTTTACTTTGTGATTTTCTGTAATAGAGTTCCAGGCAGTTCCTGCGCTCTCTACAGTGTGTTGGCAACGACCCCCCTCCCCTCCTTTGCTGAGTCAGAGCTGGAGCTCTGTATTCAGTAGAAAGTGAGAGATTTAGAGGCTGCAGGCTGTTGAGAGAAGTCAGAAGGCTCTTGATAGTTCAGGGAGTGTAAAACTGCCTTTCCTGCCTATTGTATGATAGTTTTTAAAGTTGAAACAAATTTTTGCTTATGAAGCAGAATTCCCATACTGCCTCTGGTAATGTAACTTCTCCTTTTCCCTACAGCTATTATAGTATTTCACCAGAAAGATCTTTGTAGCATATATTAGTGGTTAAACATACTAGAGCTGCAGGTATGACAGAGCGGAGAGTATCCAAACCCAGATTGGAATGAAAGAATAGGAAACATTATGAACAGGTAATACAATATGTATAATTGTTATGCAGAATATCAGTTACACTATTAGAAATATCAATATAACAAAACCAAACATAGGAGTCCAAATTGTAATTAAAAAGTCAATATACTGCACTGTGGCCCAGAGTAGTCTATTAATCAAACTCCGACACAAGTCTACTGTGTATTTCCTGAAATATATATTGCACTTAATCTGAGTTCCTTTTTTTTTGTTGAAATGAAAACAAGTCCCTCTGACTTACAAGGACAGAAACCTTTGTTTAACCTTTATTTTTATAAGTAAGTACCTGCAAACAAGCTGCCCTTGTGTGTCTGCTGTTTTCACACCTGGTGACCCTGCGCAATGCTTTTGTATGTTCTCATGTTGATTAATGCCTAAATTGATGGCATCCACAGAACCCCTATATTCTTACTCAGATTCTTACTCATCAATGACATTGGGACTGATACCATTAGCAATATTTAAGTTTTCGCTGACGATACCAAAATTTGTAGGGTAATAAACTTAGAAATATTACAGGAAGGTCTGGATAAAATAGGGGGGTATCTACATAGAAGAAGAGTGTAAGGTTATGCATTTTGGAGTTAAAAATACGCAAGTTAGCTACTCATTAATGGGCATCCCACTGGAGGAATCAGAGGTGGAAAAAGATTTGGAAGTCCTAGTGGACTGTCGCCTTAGTAGCAGCATGCAAAGCCAGGCAGCAGCAAATAAGTCAAGCCGGTTACTATCATGTATAAAAAAGAGAATGTAATGTAAAGACAAATCCATAATTCTGCCCCTGTACAAAACACTGGTTCGGCCTCATCTTGAGTATGTGGTTCAGTTTTGGTCACCGATCCACAGAAATTTTTTTCCTTGAGGTGGAGAGAGTCCAAGGGCAACAAAGCTAATAAAGGAGGAAAGACAGCAAGTTTTAAACTTGTTCACTCTTGAAGAGAGGAGACTGAGATGGGACATGATATTAATGTACAAATTGTTTGATAGTGATGGGATAATCAATAATAAACTTTTAATTGTTATTTCAGTCAAGAACACACGAGGCCACCGCCTAAAACCGGAAGAGAAAAGGTTTAATCCTATACAGCGAAGGGGATTCTTTACTGTGGGAGCTGTAAAATTGTGGAACTCCCTTCCACAGACAGTGGTATCAGGTTAGAGTATGGAATCATTCAAGACCAGTCTAGATACTTTGGAGCAATCTCAATACAAATTAGTAAACTAAACGTGGGATTGTAGTCTATCACAGGAGTGAGCTTGGAGCAGTGGCTACTTTACAACACACACAGGGACCATGGGGAACAAAAGTATCCACCCTCCAGAAGTAAGGACAGTGTCAGCACAAATTCAGAGATGATTTGAGGGTCTACAGTCAAGTAATACACAAATACGCTACAGTTATTGTTAATAGGGTATTTGAATGCATTTTTAACATTTAACTTCTGAGTTTAGTATCACTTTAAGCCCGTCTGGCTTGAGTTGGAGCAATAGTGCTCACCTGACATGCTGGCACCCATTAATGGCTGTTAGATGTAGACTAGGAATATATAGGTTTTAACTTTTTTAAGAATTCAAGAGTGTTTGGCATGTCAGCTCTAAGTTGAGTATGTTGAACTTGATGTTCTATGGACACATAAATCCCTTGAACATTTCATCAGCAATGCTGGACTTAGACCCCATTCACACCAGGGCGGTTGCTGATCAGCGCAGTTTCCACATGGATTTTAAAAGGGCGTTTTATTTTTTTTTAATTGCATTCAGCGCTGATGTCGGCAGATCCACACGGCCAAATCCACATGGCAGAACCGCCCTGGTTAATCACCTTACATAATTTGCAACTATATAGTTCAAAGATTCTTTGCCAAAGAAAAGCATAATTAAATGGCCAGGGGGGCACATTAATATATTCTAGAAGTAGTGATGTCAATAGCTTACAAAGGGAGAGTTGATTCTCAAATTTTGCGAGCTGGAGGAAAATAATGTGGCAAATCATCTCAAACATTGAATCAGGGACTGTTTTGATGGTGAGCTGAAGGTTAGGACAGATTAGTGAGAATCAGACAATTACAGAGTACCCTTTACCACAGCTCACAGGTTCACGGTCTAAAGCTTTGTTACAATATATATCCAGGGGCCGTCTAGAAGACAAATATTGCACCTGCAAAAATCGTCTAACCTTCAGCTTCTTTTCAAAGAAAAACAAAAACACAAATAAAAATAATTATAAGGGAACAGTGCAAGAATAAAAAAAGGGAAATAGATTGTACACTTGTCAGATCTTGGTGCCTGGTTATTACAGTCACATAGAAACATTATTATTTTCCTGAATGGACTAGATTATTATAGTTCTTAGAGGGAAAAATCATAGCTTGCAAGAGAATGCAAATGAAATGTACTTTGCTACATGAAAAGCATACAGTCGCTCCATAATTATTACAGAGCATGAATAGGGGTCTTCATCACAGAAGACCTATAATTTATAAATGTATCACATCAGGCTTTGAGGATTTGAATAGAAAGAACTTTGCTTCCAATATGGATCATTTTACAAATACAAAAAAACTATACTCAAAAATAGCTCAAAACTTTATATGCATACTCTAGTCTAAAAGCAGCGTACATAAAATATACACATATCTGGAACAGATTCTGGAATTAAAGACACATCTTTTAACAATTAAAAGCAAAAAATGACACATTTCTGTTCATACCCTGGTTAACACACATAGTGTACCTACATTTTCTAAATGCCAGTGCAGTAGAAAATACAATATACATGTATAGTTAGGTGTTTTTGTTTGTGTGTGTAACACCGGTAAAAGACATGTTGAGTTTAAAAGGGTGTTATTTGCATCTGATTTTCTGTAAAACAGGCATTTCGGAATTCTAGGGAAAAGGAGTGAGTGAGTATGTCTTTTCTTCGTTAGGCATTTTTCCATCTGACCACAGAAAATCTGCAGATAATTGTAAGGTGTATGGGCACCTTAAGCCTTGGATTTAGCTGACCTAATTGGACCTAATTATGTTACGGGTGGGGTTATCTTTTTTTTGTAAAACTGCCTTCACAGATCCTCTTAGGGCTTGTTTATTTGCTCTGTGGCAAATTGCTGACATTTCTGAAATGCATGGCAATGCAGCTGCTCTATGTAAACTACATTGCGGTTTTAGCCATGATGCATAGTGTGCCAAAGCATGGTAGAGTAGAGCGCAAAGCACAATGCACCACACCGCAGCACACATACCGTGTGTTGTGGTGCACTGCATTGCTACAAAAAGGACCATGTTCGTTTTTTGATCCATTGTGGAGCACTAGCAGCCTATTCATAACGATTCAACTGCCTTAAATGCAGATTCATCTATAATGTAAAACAAGGGATCACTAAAGTTTAGATTAAGCCTTAAAGAAACAAGTTACGGTGACCTGCAGAAAGACTGTTGTAGCATCTCTGTGTATACTAAGGTTTTGTTTTATGAAGCTGGACACAAGTTGCATATCCATATCTCTCTATCTATCTATCTATCTATCTATCTATCTATCTATCTATCTATCTATCTATCTATCTATCTATCTATCTATCTGTCTATTTATCTATCTATCTATCTATCTATCTATCTATCTATCTATCTATCTATTTTCCAAAGTTCATGGTGTGTGTAGCTGCAAGCTTCACTTATCATAATGTTTGATGTATGAACTGTCTCATGCAGGATGTGTTGTCTAGTAGCAATCAATCCGATTCAAATTTGAGACTGTTTATTAGCCTTCTATTATGTAAAGAAACCAGCGACATTGCTTTGAAAAAAAAAAAAGAAACTGAAAAATGTTTCTCTACTCTACACTTGCATCCTTCACTCAAACAAATCTGTGAGAGATTATTTCTCATTGTTTGATTGAGCCAAGCCTGGGCAGGGCACAGCTTAATGTTTTATAAAGAAACCAATTTTAATAAGTGTGCATCGGAAAAATTACTTTTTAGATCTCATTTGTTTTTATTTTTTAGTCTTGCTCCACTGGTGAAGCACTAGTAACATCGAGTCCCCATCCAGTGGTACAGGTGGGCAACTCCAGGGTGTATAATATCTGTAAAAAATAAGTCAAGGCAACTGGACATGCTGTATTTTTCTTGAAGAGGTTCCATAAGTCCAAGTCCAGTTGCCTTATTTTTTACAGATATACCGTGACCTGGATGAATGAGAACCTTCACAGACAAGGTGTATAATATTCCTTAGTGACAGAAAGAGGTAGAGATTATCTACTGTGCTTCTTTTTCAGAGGGCGCAAGAAGAGACCAAAAATCCTTTCTTTCAACTACCCTTCTTAAGGGGATAGAGAGGGTAAAACCACTCTTTTCACTTCCAACTAGGGAAGCCCTTTTTAACGCCCCTTCCAATAGTATAGGAAAGAGACCTTTTTTACACTTTTAGCCCCCCCCCCTTTCTGCTCGAGAAAAAGCATGGGTCAAAAGACAATCTTGTTGGTGATGGAGACAAATCGTTGATAAGCACTTTGTTGCTGAGATAGTATGCATTACCAATCCATACCCTGCTTTTTTAGGGGGCACTAATAACTATCCTCCCCCCACTGAATTCTACACATAAATAATGCTCTCATGCCTGCGACAAAAATGACCCTATCTAATTATTTTAAAAATGGAGATTATAATTGTGAAATGCATTACTAGTAATATAAAGTTAATTGGTAGCTGAGGTTTACTAATTTAAAACAATATTCATAACTCAATGAAGGATTTGCACTTCCATTGATTTTTAGTAATGCAACCAAAAACTAACCATAAGCAATCAATTTGGGGAGTTGAAATACTAAATGTTGTTAAAACTGGTAAATTAGGGCTTAAAACTCATGTTTTCATTGTTGTAAATCAATAGATTATACACAGCTAGTTGAAATAAAAAAATTAAAAAATGGGAAGTAGTTAATACTGATCCTCATAGCACATAAGGGGTTAAAGATTTTATTTAATTTTGCTTTCTAGTTTGAATTCTGTTTCAGGAATTCCCAGGATTTTATCTAATTAGAAAGCACCGCATAATTAATCACTTTGCTTGATGTAATACAGGATGGAAGAGCCACATGGGGGGAACCCAGGCTGCTTAGTAAGCAGGAGGTTCCTGCTAGGTGCTTCAAAGCACTTTCCTCTAACAGTTTTACTTTTTATTTTAAAGAGATGTTAAACCTAGAAAACATAACAAACAAGTTATCATTTTGCATTTCCAAAGTTAAATATACCATGGCTGAAATAAAGATATATTTCACTGGGTGAAATGGCAAGGCTCGCTGATATCAAAAAGTAGACCTGTATTCAAATGTTGATAAAAGTTATGTTATCAGTCTTGCTGGGAAGGGTAAATAAAGAGTATTGAGATAGAAATTATTACTTTTCCCAGAGAAAATGTTGTGTCTGATGTTGAATATGTGACTAAAGACCTAAGCATTTTGTCACATGATCTCTCTTATATGAGTAGAGATCAGGTTCACGGCTCATTCCATTTAGCAAAGATCACACAACTAAAAGCCTAGGACTTTGGTCATGTGACCAGCACTGGAGCCTGCATGTATTGACGGGAGATATGTTTTTTAAACCTGCTTTTACTTTCGTTTTACATCCCAAGAAGACTGTTAGAAGTGTTATCATTTCACTATAGGTCTACTTTTAAGTGACTCTTGAAAGCCCACTCCATGACTCACTTATACTCACCTTTGTTGCTCTTTCCTGCCACTTCATTACTCTGTTGGCACCTTGCAAAATAGTCAATGATTCTAGATATGGAGGAACATGTGATGCAATGCCATTCCCCAGGTTCAAACATTGTCATGTGCAAAAGGGAGTGACATCATCAACCTTGTCTATGCCCCAATACCATCTGACTTATACCTTATTTGTGCATTACTGGGCTGTAGATCCTCAAATCCTCTCTGAATTTGTGCTGACACTGTCCTTCCTTCTGGAGGGTTGCTATAACCACTCTGAGCCCACTCCCGTGATGGACAACAATCTCACGTTTAGTTTACTAATTTGTATTGAGATTGTACTCCACCACAGGAGTGTGCTTGGAGCGGTAGCCACCATCCAGAAGGAAGGACAGTGTCAGCACAAAAAACAGAAAGTTTGGAGCGGTGGCTACTTTACAACACACACAGGGACCATGGTGAACAAATGTAGCCACCCTCCAGTGTCAATAGCAATTCAGAGATTATTGAAGATCTACAGCTGAGTAATAAACAAATAAGATACATTTCTGTTAATAGTTAAGGTACTTGAATGTATTTTTAAGATTTAACTCCTGAGTTTAGTGTCACTTTAAACTTAAATAGGGTTTGATTATAACATCCGATGGAGGAACGGACTTGCAGGGAACTGTGGCACTATTTAAGAATACCAACCAAGCAGGTTGGGTGTGGGCTTTTGAAGAGACTCACTCATTTTGCTCCAAATGGGCAGAAAGTTATCTATAGTTTTTAGATGATGATTTAACTGTCGAGGAATAATTTACTTGGGTGTACAGTGGGGCTGATTAACTAAAGAACTAGAGATTTTTAACCTAGAAAAGTAAGTGTTTATTTGGGAAAATGTATGTTCACTTTGCAGAGCGAATTATAGTGAATGAAGTAAAGCTGTGTTCACATTAAAATGCCAATTATGTGCTAGCAAAATTTTTTATTACAGAGTATCTGATGGCTCCAGCTTATTTCTACCCACAGAGCATAAAAATACATATATTCTTTTTCTGCAAAAACAAATTTTTCTACAAATACATGTGTTTATTCAGACAAGCAATATATGTTAATCTACAAATGTAAACATCTTTTGGTCCTCATTGAGCAGCTCAGTATTTCTCACAGCAAAGTATTTTTTAAGAAAAAAGAGAAAACCAACTAAAAATAATTCACAATTTATTCATGTAATCTTTGGAACGCATAATCATTTATTGTGTTTATAAAAAATTACTTGCAGTTTTCAGGGACAGTCCTAGGGGCTCAATGTAAACTTGTAAATACAAAGCAAGAGGGCCTACAACCAAAATAAATGCAAGAAAGATCATGCTAGAAATCCCTAATCTGATATTGAAACTGGTATTTCTAGTGCCACACAACACTCTGTGCCTACGGGTCCTCTGCCACCTGTCCTATGTCCTAAAGGTAACACCTGTACAAGATCTCATCAACCTCCCCTTGTCCCAGGCCTTTGCCTTCAGTACATCATAGGAGAAGCGGTGGAGGACCCGTTGAGGCCACTGCAACAGGGGGAAAGGGGAAAACAAGGACAGGCAAGGCATAGTAATCTTTAATCATAGTCTTATCCCCTATTAAATAATGAATTCCCAGTAAAAAAATGTAATTTGTCCCTTTCAATGAATTTCACTTTTTTTAATCCATGACAGGATTGTGATATTGATATTGCATTCTATGAATCTTAACAGCCTTTAGAATAATTGCAGTGTGAGCAGTACATAGTAAACCATTTGTTGCATTTCTGATAAAATGTAGAGTGACATATGCTGAATGCCACTTTATATTAGAGATAATGAGCCATTTCTCTCATAATGTTTCAATATTCAATGAATAGTGATGCATTTTTTATGTAAATTTGATGTAAAAACATTGCTTTTCATTGATTATCATGACTGTTTCCCATATCTATGTTTATTGTGTTTTATGTTAGCCTGATGAAGAGGAATTGGTTTGCCATGGAAATGCATTGGCTACGTTTGCCTTCCTGTTGTCAGAGCTTTATCAATAATAAAGGGTTGTGGACTCTTACGATGATGGCTTGGCACTCACTTTTCTGATTTAACAGAACTGATTTTTGCATATGACCACCTGTGATTGGTTCCCATTAAAATCCAAATCTGTCTTCCTTTACATTTATCAGAAAGTGTATACTGTGTTAACTGTTCCTTTATATTGAAATTACACATGCAACACTCCAAAGCCATGTACAAGCATGAGCAATCAAAATAGGTGGTAAATGCTATTTAACAAAGTTGCAGGTATTACTACCCTATCCTTTAATATACCTATATACCAATCAGCAAAATGTAAATGATCTAATTACTTTCACTTTATGATCTCCCTAACAACCTGTTTTCTTTCTTTTTGACTGCATTTGCAATGCACTGATATCAAACAGGATGTCAAGCTGGAGCCTGAAGCAAAATAAACTAATTGTGAGTCACTAATAAGAATTTGTACTTTTCAACCCCAAAGCATCACTGCTGTATACAGATCCCCTACTACTTCAGCTCTGCGCTAAAATCAATTGAGTTCTTCATATATTTCTAATGCAATAATAATAGCAATAAAATTACTTGTCTCCCAACAGACATCCAATAATTGTTCAACTTTATAAAAAGAAAAACATAGTAGGAAATATATTAGAAACAACAGCCCTAAGAATATGAAAAGAATGGTTTGCTAGTAACAATTTAAAATGCTACATTGGTTAGTGTTATTGTTTTTATGAAACATAAGTCTTCTTGTCAATCTTTTACAATCTTAGAGTCCTACGTTTTTTTAGTAATTTCTGGTTTTGAACTTTCAAATGGTTCTGGGTCTATTTTAGGGTACCTAGTAGTACTAATTTCTAGCCTAGCCCTAAATCTCTAATTACATAAAGATAATAATAAACTAGGGATGCACCGGTACCGATACCAGTATTGGTGCTAATACCGAGTATTTGGGTGAGTACTCATACTCGCCCAAATGCTCCGATACCTTCACCGATATCTCTGACCGGCAGTGCCGCAGGGAGACATGGGCATGAGACATGGCTTCCCGGGCAATCAGAAAGCCTGCTGGTGAACAGCCGGCTCGATACTAATTGGCTGGGAAGTCAGCTTTCCAGCCAACCAGCATTGAGCCGGCTTCCCGGCCAAGCAGGAAGCCGGGAGGCGGGTCATTTCTTGCCGCCCAGCTTCCTGATTGACCGGGAAGCTGGATCAATGCTGATTGGCTGGAAAGCTGACTTCCCAGCCGGTTTCCCGGCCAATCCAGCCGGCCAAACAACATACATGCCGCCCGGCCTCCTGATTGCCCGGGAAGCTGGCTCCATGCCAGTGGAAGCGCTGGTATCGGCACTCTGTATAGGCTAGTACCGAAAGCAAAGTATCTGTACTCGTACTCGATACCAAAAAACTGGTATCGGTGCATCCCTATAATAAACATATGTATATTAATGGTGAACCTGAAACTGGTGTTTTTCAAACTTAACTATGTACAGTCCCTTTTTTTTGCTGTATCGAGAAAATAATAATCCTGTTTCCTATAGCAGAAAGCAGCCTTCACCCAATGTTAATTCCATTGACTAATAATTTTTGTCATAGTTCTCATCAACAACACTTTTTCAGTGACTACAACTGGACTAAAACTAAAAAACTAAGTTATGATAACTAAAACTATAATGAAAATATACTGACATTTTAGTCGACTAACTTAAACTAGACTTAAATGTTAGGGAGATACGATTTGGGTAGAGATCCAATCAGAACTGATCTCTTTGCACTTTCAGTTTCGGTTCCATCCTGAATAGACGGCTAATAGGTAATATGTGCAATGGCATTACAGCCAATTAAGTTTTTCATTTTAATATTTTAAAGTTGCACTTCTGCTTGAAAGAGTGAAGAATGTCATATGCATGTTGTTATAATCTATGCATATCTAATAACTGGTCCTTTGGTGGAAATGCTCAATATTATTGTTTCTTTATAAGACCTTAATCTAATTTTAAGATGAATAAAGACATGTTCTATATCACAACAGTTAAATCTGTGTCTGTATTGCATGTTCAAACCTTAATACCATATGTACTAACAGGTTAACGGATGTTTACTCCAGGAGTATATAATGAGATTGAAAATTCTAAAGACATTGTTGGATCACTCTTTAATTAAACCCACTAGATTTTAGCAGACTAAATCTACTGCAGATATAGTCAACTAAATTCTTATAATATTTAGTTGACTAAAGCTAGACTAAAACTACAACAATTCAGATGACTAAAATATGACTAAACCTAATGGCATTTTAGTCAAAAGACTTTGACTAAAACTAAATCGAAATTTGCTGTCAAAATTAACACTGCACTCACCCCAAAATATTGCTTTTCTTTGTGACGTAAATTGATAACAAAAGCTTAAACTGAACTTCTCTGACATTTTAAACCTTCAAAAGGTACCTTCTATTATCTCTGTTAGTGAGATAAGCTTCTTCTGCGCACCCCCCTGATTTTGATGTTAACTCATTAACAACTTGCTTTCTCAGCTTTGACACTATGCAGCCTTTTGCAGAGCTAAACCCTGCCTGCCTGCTGCCCTTTTGTCCAATTAATGTGCCCTTACTAGCCATTAAATGGGGAGATAATGAGCAGGTGGAAGGGTTGAGCCCAAAGAAGTGTTTTGCCTAACAAAGGTAAAAGTGTGACCTTTAAAATGTTCAAATGGTTCAAAAGTTTGCTTGAAAGTGTATGTGAGGGCAAAATGAAAGAAAAACACATTATATATATATATATATATATATATATATATATATATAACAGAAA
>NW_017306487.1:12369-29331 GCF_000935625.1 Nanorana parkeri
TATATATATATATAACAGACAAGGAGACAAATAAACTTTTAGTTTCATTTATTTATTTAGAAAGGTTTAGTAGAAGACTTAGTAGTAAATCCAAGAGATCAAAGATTCAGGTTATTAACACTTACCTCAAAGTGACACTAAACTCAGGAGTTAAATCTTAAAAATGCATTCCAGTATCTTAACTATTAACAATACTGTACCTCATTTGTGTATCACTCAGCTGTAGATCCCCAAATCATCTGTGAATTGGTATTGACACTGTCCTTCCTTCTAGAGGGTGGCTATGTTTGTTCCCCATGGTCCCTATGTGTGATGTAAAGTAGCCAGTGCTCCAAGCTTACTCCCGTGATGGACTACAATCTCACATTTAGTTACCTAAATGTGTATTGAGATTGTAGCCCATCACAGGAGCGAGCTTCTATATCATTTTCCCAGCTCCATCAGTGTCTTCAGCATTCAACACCAGGACTGTTTCACGTGGCATGCCATGTTTCAATTCTCTGACCCCTATGTCTGTAGCGAACTGAACAGTGACATAGGGGTTGGAGTGTGGAACTATGGTGTGTGGGGACACAGACATTCAACACTTCAAGAAGTGCTGAATGCTGAAGACACTAACAGAGGCTGCAACACTGGAATGGAAGGGAGTTAAGAGACACAGGCTCTTCTCTTACAGGATACTTTAATCTGGATTTCTGTTTTTAATCTGACAACATTGTTTTAGGCCTACTATGTGGAGGAGTATAAGGTTAATCAATTTACAGCATTAATGCATAGAGACGTATTTTCAAATAGAGTTGAGAATCTTCACTTAATAAATTGTAGCTGTGTTCATTTTAAATATCAAATCATTTTTAGATGAAACACATAATCAGGAATTTGCTTTTCCCATGATTGGAATGAATCCCCACTCAATTTATTAAGAGAAGACTTTTAACTCTTTTAGTAAATCAGCCTCATTGTGGGAAGTATAAGGTTTCAGTACTTACGTGCCACTTAACTGTACACTTTCATTTATCTGATTTAAAATTTAGATGGAATGTATTGTATATTGGCTTTATATTTATTTACTATACATATTAATTATGATTAGGACTAATGAAAAAAACATTTTAACAAGGTAAATATTAAAATGGACCAAGCAGTAGATACTGTATATTTTTCAAGTTAACTGCAAGAATGCTAAGCAACATTTACAGGAATTTAAATCCTCTAACGGAGATTACATTTTTCCCCCTAAAAACACCTATGCATCTGCTTTTCTCAACTTTGTTTAAACAGCATCTACTGTATATTAACTTATGGAAGAGTTTTTATGTTTGTAAATGTGTGTGGCTATATGTCCTCTGCAGCATGCAATATCTGTATAGTTCGAAACAAAACAAAAATCAAATCAGGTCCCATGCTGCATCCAGAGTTTTTTTTTCTGCTTTACTATGTGTAAGCTGAAAGTAGGTTAAAAAGTAGGTTAAAGCATTAATCAGTTGTACCCAATGATTTCAGTAGCTCCTCACTGTAAAATAATACCATGCTTTTTAATAAGAGTTCTTGTTTAAGGTACAGCTATATGGAGGGTGATCACTGGTCATTAGTCAACTCCTAAAAATGCTAATTGTCTGACTGGGTTCAGTTTTTGTTTGAGTCAAGGACCCTATACAAGTATGCAGTGAATGAAAGTTTGAGAAAAGTCAGAATTCCTCATCTAGAATTTCTTTTTTAATTCCAAATAAAATGTAACATCTGTTTTCAATGGCACCATTTGAAACAGGCCCATCAAAATTACCAAATTGTAAATTGTTTCTAAACCCAATGGACTTAGAATGTTTAAGTTACAAAATAAAGTTTGTCTTGAAAGTGATTGTGGACATACAGTACATTAAGCTATATGTCCTAGACTGGGCACATGGAGTGCAGAGTCATCTTCCTCTTTGTATCTTCTCTTTTGATAATGATGTCAGTGCTGATCTCTAAATCGTTATATATGAGTGAGAGAAGCTGTGGTGACACCCCAGCTGGGCGTCATTCAACCTTGAAGACTGCGGTCATCTAGTGATGGAAAGGAAATACTGTGGGGATAGCGTTGGAGAGGATGTAAGTATTGCAGCCAAACCTTTTGTTTGTTTGTTGTAAAACCAGCTGGTGGACCCTTTTGTTAAAAGAAATGTATTCACTTGCACTTTAATTGAAGTACTTTGGATAGCAATTAAAGCATATTTAGCATCATATAGTCCCTAGCTTTTAAGATGGAACACATCCTCTTCTCAGTACTAACTAACATAACTGGACTATTGTGCTAGTAGGTGAACCTGGCAGTATACAAGGCTTTACCCAGCTTCCAGAAAACAGTGGGACATTGGCATATCATCAACAGGTACCACAAGATCTATCAGTCATGTTTTCTACTGTATCAAATCTTAACCAATTACTTAAGGTTCTCAGTTCAAAATAATCATGAATATATATTTTTAAATATGGAATCCTTTCAGGAAGCCAATACTAGGGTCAGTAAAAAATAGTCTGCTATAGTAATATGCAATGCACAGTTCATTCTGGCCAAGCACTTACTAGTATAACCTGAACAGTAATGGTTTCAATTATGTTCAAGTTGAAGTAATGTTTAGCTCAAATAATAAAGAATGTAACAGTATTGTAGCCCTGTCCTAGTTTCCTGTGACCTGAGGTCATCCACTTTAGTGAGGATGTGCTATCATATCTCTGTCAGATCAAAGGTTAGGTATGATGCATACATGGGGATTTCTAACTGGAAAGATTCATTGGATTTGTTACGATGAACCAATTTACAATAAAACAAGAGCTCCTCGGATTTAGCTCAATGAAATGTAATCTTTACCATTCGTGACTCCAACAATTACATTGCTGAGTTATTATGAAAGCGAGACACAGAGTAGATTTAAGGGGAATATAAGTTGCAATAAACATTTCTATATTTATTTGTTATTACATATATCACTTTAGTTTTTTATTTGGTCAGGTAAATATGAATATTTTGTATTTCCATTACCAGCCAGAGCTCCATGCTCCTTTTCAAATTTTTTACCGGGCCATTCTTAGCTGTTCTTTTAAAAAAGACCTGTTTAAAAAGCAAAAACCAATTACATGTTCAGAGGAGTGATTCCCCCCCCCCTCCCTGATGTATTTAGACAGGCTGCACAAAATATCGATTAGAAACAAAAGTCTGAACACAAACAGCTTCTGCTGTGTATAAAATGTATAAGCTTAAAAAAATTAAACTCAAACCATTGGATTTTTGAATTTAATTTATATGACGCTATGAAAGAGGAGGACATGGGAGGAATATGCTGTACATCGTTAAGGTTTTAACATAACGTGGGTGTGTCTTGTTAAAGACCACCTCTTGTGCAGTGTGTCCTGTGCTGTTTGATTCTTATTGTGGCAGTCCTAAGATATTAATCTGAAGGGAAATTATGTAGGACAGGTCTGTTGTCATCCTGCATTCTGGTATATAACTGTCAATGTTAAAAAAGCAAACTATTCCATGCCCTTATGCATACAAAGTGGGGAGAGCTTAAAGCAAATATATCATATGTGAGATAAGATAACATTGTTGTAGAGCATGCAGCACAATCAGTAATTGATAACCAGTGGTTTTAGAACTTTGTTGAAAGACTGACTCCAAGAAAACAGCCAAATACAGAGTTGAAATTATTATGCATGAACTTTTTTTCTCTGCCAAGGGATTTACAATTGTTCAACCATCCCTTTGATTCAGGCACCCCTGACAGACATCACAGCCAGGTTGGCAACCTCACTTTCTCTACTGCAGTTAATCAATACAGCTCGGTTACCAACCTGCCACCAGGCTGTGACTCGAAAAAGAAGAGGCAGCACACTAATAAGGTCATCACTCTGGTATCTCTTCCTATAAGCATATTATAACTGCTGACTAACAGCATTGTGCAACAGCAATTTCAGAGTCTGAGAGTGCTGCTCCTTTTATAGTGTTACTATGTATGGGTTTACACAAAGCTATAAGACAACATTCAGGTATTTATGCTATTTCTAAATAACATGTTTTTCTGATTTTTAGAGAAATACATAACTAGATAAAGTGACTTTTTTTTATACTTGCCTGGTGTCAGCTTTGCATGTCTGAGGCTTCCAAAAATCAACCAATCACATCCACAGACACTGCATAGTTTCTGGCCACTCATACTATTACCCAATGTGCAAGAAAGCTCCAGTGGATTGATTCTTTGTACATGCCCAGGCAAGATCCAGACCCACTAAAAAGATACTTCCAGCACCCTAAGAATGATACTCCCCTATCCTCAAAACCCATGTTATACCCTTTTTCCAAGAAGCATACTTCTTGGTCTTCATATTCTGATCTATGATAGTCTGTCTTTGGTACACTGAACCCACCCCCACAACCCAGTGCTTTCTGTACACTTAATCTCTCTCTAATACACATCAGCCCTTTTGAAAATTATAAGAGACGGTGACTGGTGCAGGCTTCAAAAACATGGCATCTGTGCATGCCCTCTTTTATAATTCAGCCAAGGAGTGTCACATGATCTCAGTATATATACACCTGCTGTGAAAGGCCCCAGAGTCTGCAACACCACTGCTCAAGGTGCACCACTGAGCAAGCGGTACCATAAAGGTAAAGGAGCTCTAAAACAGGTCAGGGACAAAGTTGCAGAAAAGTACAGATCAGGGTTGGGTTATAAAAAAAATCCAAAACGTTGAACATCCCACAGAGCATCATTAAATTCATTATTTAAAAAAATTGAAAGAATATAGCACCACAACAAACCTGCCAAGAGAGGGACCCCCACCAGGCAAGGAGGGCATTAATCAGAGAGGCAACAAAGATAATCCTGAGGGAACTGCAAACCTCCACAGCAGAGATTGGAGTATCTGTCCATGGGACCACTTTAAGCCATACACTCCACAGAACTGGCCTGGCTGGAAGAGTTGCCAGAAAAAAAGCCATTGCTTACAGAACAAAATAAGCAAATATGTTTGCTGTTCGCCAAAAGGCATGTGGAAGACTCCCCAATAATATGAATGACGGTACTCTGGTTATGCACGCTCAAGTTTTCAGTTCTTATGTCTTATTCCTTGTCTCTAACACAATAAAAGATATTTTGCATCTTCAAAGTGGTAGGCATTATGTGTAAATCAAATTATACGAACCCCTGAAAAATTAATTTTAATCCAACAAAACAGGAAAAATGCTAAGGTGTGTAATTAGTTTTGAAAGCCACTGTATGTTCTATTGCACATTCCTGACAGCAGCACCATCCTCCATGCGCAACTTCTACATTTCTTTTAAATGTCTTTAATTACATTGCAGGTGAATTTCTAAATGTAAATGCATTAACGATATTTATTTCTGCCCACCTAAACTTTCGATCCTTGTCCTTTATTATTTTGAACAATATATATCAGGCTAAAAATAAGAGGGGGAAAAAAATCAGTTTTACTTCCTGTATTTCTATTTTTACTTAGGATTCATGTAATAAATAAAACACAGTAATACATATATGACAATATTCAGCACAGTATGTAACCTATGCAAAATAGAAGTAAATCATTTTTAATTGTTAATTGCCAATATTTTCCAGCAGTTATTTTTTATAGAAAGTCAGCAGATGACATATAGAGCCGTTCTGTTAATGACAGGACCGCATGAAAAATGAGGACAAACCAGCAGCCCACACACCCTCCAGCCTCATTTGTTGCTGTTGAAAAATGACTGCTTTGCAGGATATTTAGCCTAATAGTGTGCGTTGCCGTTAAAATTCCCTAACGATTAATTGGAAAGCCATGAATGCTGTATAAGCAGGTCCCCAAAAAGGTGGTATAAGAACATCTCTTGAAAAGTACTGTTATTGACTGAAAGCACATGATAACAGACATTATGACTAGCTTAAGTACAAGTAATAGATCTATACATTACTAATACACTGATAAGTGTCTTGTTATTATAGCATACTTTATTTCCACTCATGTTGTTGAACGTAAGAAAACACATTAAATCTCTTCTGATACACTCATTGTGTAAGGCCGTAAGCAACTCCTGGACTGAAGCTGAGATCCCTTGCATCACATTGAGATCCTGCAATGCTGGAAACTGCCTGTAATTGCCAGCATCACAAGATCCCTATGCAAGACAAAGAAACACATGGAGAATCTAGGCCAAAGAGAAGCATAATTGAAATGCAAGTCATTTGCTCACTTGATCTATTGTTCAGGACAGATTGGGTGAAGAGGTTTGGTATTAAAATGGTGACTATAGTATCATCATATGCATTAAGTGGAAGTCAAGGCTTTTTTCACCAGTAGCTAGTTTTACAGGTGTTTCTTTCATTTTACACATTTCCTCTGCAGCCAACATGCATGATACATCAGACACTAAATTCCAGTTCCCATCTGGAGTGCAGTTCCTCTGAGCTACTGTCATGACAATGAAGGCATTCTTCATAGCAGAATGTGTGCCACAGGTGGAATACTCCAGTGACTTCAGTGCCTATCCCCTTCTCCACCTATAGAGGCTGAGTGATAGCACAGCGCCTCTCTGTGTTATGTCTACTAAGTGTTCCGTAAGCAAGTCTTCTCCCAGTTTCATGTCACTAGAAGATATATTACCAACTAGAGCCACTGCTACAATCTCTCCTCCTCGACTCCAGTCCAGCAGGATCATGTAACCTGATTTAGAAGATGCTTTTATGGGACTTTCATTATTTATCTTCATAAGTGAAAGTTTGAATGTATGTACCTGAGGTTACTTGACTGAACTATGGCTTTAGACCTGTGCCTTGAATTCCACTTCTACAATCAAAATTCTAGCAAGTATAAATACATCTACATATCACAATGCAAAGACAAATACATTTTTTACAGTGTGTTCTTCCATTGACTGTAGAATTTTGGCAGTAACAGGCTCTCAATGTTTGTAACGTACAGTAGACCCTTTCGTCTGCCACCTGCAGTTCTGCTATTACTACTAGACAACACTTCACAGCTACCAATAACCAGTCATATTTATCCTGTTCCAGTTAGGATCCCAAATGTGAAGATCAATAAAGTCTTAACGTGTAGCTGTAGAGACATTAATGCCAATACATTGACACCACCACTCTCCAAAGTTTCACTCAATAGTTGCTTAATCACAGAAAGAATCTAACATTGTCATCAAGCACATATTGGGTAAAGCGTTAGAAGGGTGGTCCTGGCGGGGCTGCATTGTGCTATGTTTGGGTTCAATAAAGGTGGATGTGATCTGACATCATCAGAGTGCAACTTCCTGCTTTCCTACTGAGTTGATGGTTGGGCTCTCATTGTTCAGCACCCATAGTTCCAGAGGAGGGGGGCTTTCACAAAGGCTTGGAATGATGGCACCTACAAGTGTTGGCATGACATTTCAGATTTCTTTTAACATTCCTTTGAAAATGCAAAACCTAGAGTGTATTGGTTTCAGCTAGGGAGTCAGCTCTGTCAGCTCTGCCAGCTCTGCCCAAGCGTTCTGCCTATTTCATCTTGTTACCTGCAGCTAGATATTATGTAGATCCTCAATGACCAATAACAAAGTGTACCTGGCAAAGGCATGGACTAAAGTCAGTATTTGTAAGTGTCTGCTAAACATTAGCATTATAGTCACTAGAATCAAACTTTGACTTTTAATTTTTAATTCTTAAAAACGAATTGAAGTACCTTAACTACTATCAAAAATGAAGCTTATTTGTGTATCACTAAACTGTAGATCTTCAAATCATCTGATTTCATGCTGACACAGTCCTTCTTTCCGGAGGGTGGCTATTTTGTTTCCTATGGTCCCTGTGTGTGTTTTAAAGTAGCCACCGTTCCAAGCTCACTCGTGTGATGGACTATAATCTCACATATACTTTACTCATGTGTATTGAGATTGTAGTGTATCACAGGAGTGAGCTTGGAGCGGTGGCTACTTTAAAACATGCACAGGGACCATGGGAAACAACACCCTCCGGAAGGAAGGACAGTATCAGTACTAATTCAGAGATGATTTGAGGATCTACAGCCGATTGATACGCGAATAAGATACATTTTTGTTAATAGTTAAGGCACTTGAATGCATTTTTATGATTTAAATCCTGAGTTTTGTGTCCCCTTAATTAGCATATCCAGGATCCTATCTGGAAGTATCTAACTATGACCTGCTAGAAGTAGCTGAATAACAATAAAGAAAAAGAATTTACCAACATAAAACCATAGTAAAATCTAATTGCATGTTGTACATATGAACACACATTTTTATTATTATTTATTTAGGGAAAAACAGCTCTCGTGTTTGTCTTTTAGTTCCCATCATGGTCCCTTGGTCTTTGGTAAATAAGTTGCACAATTGTTACAGCTGGTGGTACTGCCAAGTGAAGATTATGCGACAGAATTCTTGTTATCACAATCACACAATGGTTACAACTGATAGACATTCTACATTCTATCACAATTGGGTTTGCTACTGCCTGTATTCAGATTGTTGGTTTACCATAACTTGCTGTCCTAAGCTTATTATTTATAAATGCATAACCTGGCCATAAAATAGGCAATTTTAATGTCAGAGCTGAACTCTAGGCCGACATCAAAATACACCAACTATTTCAGTTATGTTTTTATTAAAAAAAACATAATATGTATTTCCAAATGCAAATAATATAATTTACCTGAGTTTCATTTGATTTCAGCCTCCTGCAGTTGTCTTTACAATAGCTGGAGAGGTCAAGCAAGCTCTAGGAGATCATGAGGTTCTGCTGCACACACAAATGATAACAAGAAAACATTGTCTGAAAAAGGAGACCACTAGGATGGCCTTGTCAGTATTCTACTGCATCTTTGTTGTCTAATCAGTAGACTAGTGGTATGTTTTGACAGAGCCATGCTGCAATAGTGGAGTGGAGGATCGTGCTGTCTGGCAGAGGTGCCTAGATCACAAAACTGGCTGCCCAAAATTGTAAATCTATTGACATATAAAACAATTTCACTGTATGAAAAATGTAACCAGCTGTTTGCCTGGATTCAGCTTTAAGTATGCAATACTTATATATTGTTTGCTCAGAATGCAATTTGTGGTACTGATTTGGGGAAATTCTAGACGCGGCAGTTAACTGAAGAAAAAAAAAGTATTTAAAAACCAGGTGCATCCTCAATATTTATTTACTAATTTAAATTATTCTGAATGTTCAGTGATTTGTATTGTATGGATCATCTCTCCTTAGAACTGAAAAAAGTCCTTAATGCCCAGCTCCATGTCCCTCCTCTTTGCACCACCCATCTTGCCCCCTTTTACAATTTTCAGCATACTGACCCCAAATCTAGGTTTCTTCCAGATGGTTACATGACCATGGTCCTTTCTCCCTTTCTCTGGTGTCAGTGGGGGGTGCTTCTAAATGCTTCATGGAATGTCGCTCAATGCTGTCCTATGCAGCACTGTCTTGTGAGCTTAGGCTGTGTATCTGTGACAACCTGGGGGGTAGGAATCCCACTGCACTCCCTTAAAGATGGGTGTTGGAATGACTGCAGATGACCCTGCTCAGGGCATTAGAGAAACAAGATGTTACCAGCACACCAGAGAAATGTGTCCAAATTATATCTTTATTGACGCATAGACATATTGTCACAAGGATGGCCATCCTTGTGACATGTCCATGTTTCAATAAAGACATTAATATGGAAACATTTCTCCGTTGTGCTGGTGACATCTTGTTTCTCTATTGTGATGACCTAGGCTCACAAGAAGTGGGTTGAATAAAACAGTATGAACTTTAAGTGTAAAGTTTCCAGAGGAGAGTACTGGGTAGAAGGTAAATATTGCTGCTTTGTCAGTGAAATCTGCATTTTTTAATTGTTTATGGTGTTGGCCATATCATTTTTACTGGCATTGGGCATTATGGGCTTGTCCCCAAACTTCTGTCACAACACAAATACTCGAGTCAGTATTTAGGCATGCAGCATTCCAGTGCACAGTGGTGATGATTTATGAAGACCAGCCCAAAAAAACTGTTACAGTAATTTTCAGCTTGCATTCTCTTATATATGCCAGAAATGAAACATAAATTCTAATTAGCAGTACAACACATCGCTTTTCTTTTCTCCAATTTTCACAGATTAGTCTATGTGTGAAGATGTGTCCAGGGTGGATAGACTGCTGGATGCTCTTAAAGGGAAGCTATACTATACACAGACTACCATTTCTGAGCTCTTGAAATTTCTTGGTATCCCTGGAATAAAAGTTCACTTGTACTTTACCCATGAGGATATGGTATGGATGAATATGTAATTTTTTTCTCATGGTGCAATACTAGTGCTTGAGCGGTCAATAATTAAGTCCAAACACTGTCAGAGGCAGAATGAGGCAGCAGAGGGGGGAATGGATGATAAGTAAATGCAAAAGGCAGGCTATTAAGTGAGCAGGTTTCATTGCAATACCTGGAAGAAGAATATGGATCTAAGACACTCATAAGGCACATAAGGCGTTAGAGAAAAGAAGGGTTAAATCATCAAGGTACATGGGAGCTTTGGAATTCATGATAGTCTTGTCCCCTCGAAGAAGGTTGGCTTTTTACCCAAAACATATTGATTGAGCTTACATAAGATTCCTGAACAAAGCAAGCACATTGCTTGGATTTGTTTTCTAGCCAGTAAATTATTTTGCCACGAGCTTGCAAAGTTTAAAAAAGTACTCTGGAGAAATAAAAAAAACTTCTCGTTGCAGTGGGGCTATTCCTGCATTGCAAGGGTTAAGTGCTCGATTTGGTCTAGGGGCTGGAATAAAGCAAATTTACTTACCTGATCCCAGCTCCCTCTGGGCTGCCAGACCAGTCCTGATCCCAGCTCCTTCTGGGTTCAGCCAAACAAACCCATGTTAAGTCTATGGCAGGCGGATGTCTGTTTACATCCAATTTTTGTTTTTTTGTTTTTAACCTAGAAGGACTCGCAGGTAAGCAGATGTAAACAGACACAATTCCATTTACATCTGCCTGCCCATAGACCAGGGGTGGGCAAACACCGGCCCTCCAGCTGTTACAGAACTACAAATCCCAAGAGGCATTGCATACCACAGCTAAAAGGACAGAGTTTGCCCACCCCTGCCCTAGATTAACGTTGAGCTTCTGTTCAGATTTGCTTGGAAAAAAAAGATAGGCAGATCCGAATAGAACACCGCATAAAAGGGTTGTTGCTACTTTGAAAGAGCAACATGAGTTCTAAAATCTGAAGGCAAGGGGGCCTCTGGATACATACGGTACAGTTCTTTGCTCATTTCTCCATATCACAGACTAAACGGAACGTCTCCTACTCCCGCTAATAGGGTTGACATCCTCAGCTATTTATGTTGTTCTGAAGCCTTTGCTCAACAGTATATCTGCTTTCAAAGCTGAAAAACTGTCTCTCTCCCTCAGCAGCAGCGGCATATGCCCACAGTGCATACATAAATGAAAGCATAAATGTAATTAATAAACCTGGAGGTAGTGGCATGAATTATTAAAAGCATTAACAGTTGGAAATAATATGCCTGTACCCCCCTTTTCCCACTCCTTGTGACCCAATGTGTTAATTGCATTATGATGCAGGAAGAAGAGGAGAGAAGAATGTGCCGGATGTAATATTTCAGCATCGGCTCCGTGCAGTTTAAGGTTTCTTAACATAATCAAGGGAATCTAAATTAGTTTTTTATTTCAGGCAACACGGTAAAATAAGAAAATCTAATTAGGCATGAGAGAAACATTTTGCCTGCTGTAGTTATTTATCTGACTACAGGTGGTAGTTGGTTTTAAATTAATTTAGGATGTAAAACTTATAGCAGTACAATAAGTAAATGAAATGTGTGTCAGCGGACTTGTAATAAAACTGTTGCCAACATGATATCCAGTCGTGATATGCATTTTTTTAAGATTATATTTCAGTCAAAATGATTTAAGCTATTTCAAATGCTGATAACACACTTTCAATGGATGCTTTTCCTAGATGCACTATAAAATAGGGAACAGAGGTGAGGGGGCGGGCTCCTAAGAATGCTTACAAGCAGACGTTTAATCTGTCTTCCATGGTTCCTCCCTCCGACTCATCAACATACTAATGCACATTTTAGATAAAATTTGTCTGATGTCACTGCATACTTTCTGATCTCATTGCATACAGTGACATCATTGGGTCACAGGTCTCTGTTTAATGCAGGCAGAGGGACAAGAAGGGTGCTGCACAGTCTAGAGGAGTGGGTGTTCCTCGGCAGGCTGTATTTGCATGCCGACCTCCCTAGGTAGCACCCATGTGTGATGCTGAGCCTCCATGATTGTAAAAACTGAAATCCAATGAATGAAAAGGGTCAGTCAGGGACAGTCAGGCAGGGGAGAAAGGACTAGATGATGCAGGACATCCATAAGTCAGGAAATGAGGTGGGCTTTCTCTGACTTACTCCCACTTCTAATGCACACTGTGAGAAGCTCACAATAATAACTGTCTGGATCAATCCCTTTTGTTTGGTGTTCCAATTACCCTTCAAGATTCCTTGAACCCTACTAGCTCTGCAAAACCGGTTCAAGAATGAAATTATATTTGAACTTTACACAATTATTATTATTATATATTATTACCTGTAATAAATAAATAAGCTTGTGGCTCCCCCATTAGTGTCTGTTTATACCAGATCCATCCATTTACAGATCCTTTATGAATGGAGCACCTCTGTAAATGAAGAATCCACAAGTCCCATCAGCCACCGCAGCAGAGAGACTGGTAGTGCTCGATGGAATACAAGTACAGTGATGTCATCGCACTTATAGCCCATTCATACTTCCTCCCATCAATGTTGTTGAATGTCTGAATGTACGTAATGAGGCACGGACATCAAACAACATGTAAAGGTGTCCATACACTGTGCGAAAAAATTCGCACAGTGTATGCTGCTGTGGGCACCCTTTCAGTCGGCATCCCTCAATCAGCTGATCGAAGGAGCCCACCAGAAAATCTTCGTACGATCGGAGCCGGCAGCCAATGAGATGCCCGCTCTGGTCGCGTATTCTGACAGGGGCCAGTGGCCGCTGTATGTAAACACCGGGAATTCCTCGTTTGAAATGCTGTTAGTGTTGATGGAGGAATCTGCTTTTTTTTTCTTTCAGCCCAGGGGTTGAATGAAAAAAATAGAGCAGTGTATGGCCATCTTTAAGAAGGAAGTGTCTGTAGGAGCCAGCTCATTGCACCGCTGATCCGCTGATCGCAGTTGCCGTGCTTTACTGCCCCAATCCAAAAATATATCAAATGCAATTTTTTTGATTTGATCAATTTGTGTGCGTTTATTATTTTTCCCTTTAAAAGTGGACTTTCCCTTTCACTAAATTTGATCATGACAGCTCAAATCTGTTTGCTTGCAACAGGCAACATTTTTCTTCCGTTTTGGTTTTTCCTAAATAATCCTTTTATTGTCAAATGGTGCACACACATGCCTTAAGATTCTGCCTGCAGGACTGTCTGAGGCAAATGAAAGCGATTTTTTATCATTCTAAATGTACTATGAAATATTGTTTCAGGCAAGCCGAGAGCAACATTGCAACGCTCAACTACAGAGCTGTCAAATCCATCACCTTGCAGGGGGTGAGCCAAGTGCAGCATAAACATACAGCTTGATCAATGGCCAGTCACTGCTTAATGGAAGGGAGAGCATACATACGGTATGAAATGGAGCAGCATTTCATTAAAGGAATAGTAAAGTTCCAGCATATACTGTCCTGTTATAACATCAGCTTTGTAATAGGAATACATACTAGACTTGTTTTTGATAATGCAATCAAAGCTTACTTGAAAAAATCCCTCCTATGTAGTGAGTCACCATACACATTACCATCTGACCATACAAGGTCTGTACAATCAACTGCAGGGTCACCATACACGTTACAATCTGATCATACATTCTCTTTACAGTCAACTTTAGATTTATCAAAACTATATGAAGACCTACCTAATCTATCCAACGGATTTGTGCAAGGCAAGGCAGGTCCTTGTACTGCATAGACATGTGCGATTCGGTTTGTTCCGAATCGAAATCCAGATGAATTTTCGGAAATTCGGAGATTCGGATGTATCCAAATTACCAAATTACAAAAATGACAAATGCAAACGAATCTGAATGTCAGATTCCGAAAATAGCGGTAGTTTGTACGAAATTTCATTTTTTTTTACAGTCTGCAGAAGAGGGGGAAAAAAGCGTGAGGTTTCCCCTAATTCAGGGACACCCCCCAAGTTAAAACAAAAAAAGTATGTGAGATGTCATTTTGCTGCAAGTTTTTGGCATCTGGGTGCCCCGATGCAAATAAGCCCCCTTTCCAGCAGATCCCCACAACCACCGAGTCAGGGTTGTGGGGAAGAGCCCCTTGTCCCTATCGACTAGGGGGGGGGGGGGCCCTCACGCTTTTTTTTTTCTCTCTTTTTTTTCTCTCTCTCTGCAGACTGTAAAAAA
The DNA here is from genome assembly GCF_000935625.1 of Nanorana parkeri. Lineage (NCBI taxonomy): Eukaryota > Metazoa > Chordata > Amphibia > Anura > Dicroglossidae > Nanorana > Nanorana parkeri. The sequence continues at coordinate 26,840 of NW_017306487.1, forward strand.
AAAAAAATATATATATTTTTTTTTTCCCTCTAATGTCACTTTGCTGCAAATTTCGTCCACAAACGAAATTTCGTACAGACTACCGATAACGAATTTCGTCTGAATCTGGATCCCGAAACAAATTGACTTTCGGACCCGAATCCCAAAAAACGAAACAATGCAAAATCTGAATGGAAACGAAATGAAACAATTGTTAGCTAAGGCCCAGTTCACATTATGGCATTCCGTAAAAGGCGCAAATTGGCGCATTTTCACTAAATTACTTGTTAATGGCACCCCAAACGTGTCTGGAAAAATATGCTTTTTTGCCTGAGCAAGCATGCACATTAAATGCGTACAAACATGCACAAAAATGTGGTAAAAAAAAAGCAGCAAGCTCGCAGTTGAAATTAATGGACTGACACGCGGCAACTGTGGAAAAAATGGTCGCAAACGCACGTTCATGTATCGCTAAGGGTGAACCAGACCTAAAGGAGATTGTATAATCAGAATGTGTGGTATCAGCTTACACCTTTCCCACAATACAAAGTAGTGTCCTAGTTGGAGAGATTTGTTTCTACTTCCTTCTCTGGTGACCACACAGGAGGTGAAGGAAAATTGTGACACAGGCAGCAATAAAAACCTGTCTGAGGTTCTAACGCTACCCCACTGTTGTAAGAACACCTTCTATGCTTACTGAAGGATTTAAGTTCTTCTTCTTTAATTTGAATATCCACACTTGCACAGATGTTTGCTCCTAAAACAAATTTTCCTGTACTGTTATAGATCGTTCTTGTACTTAGCTATAGTTATACATGTATTGCTCTAATTGGATTTCAAACTAATAAAGTTGGTGTAAATTTGTTAAGTCTCTGACAGGACACTTAAGGGGACTCAAGGGGATCGTCTTGTATCATTAAGGACTTCTAACAATAAGCTAAATGCTGACAAACCAAGTTAATGAACAGTCATGTGACCTGATGTCTGTCTCATAGCCTGCTCAGCCGGGACTAATTGTTTTCACCTGGGGGCTTCATATTGCTGATCTCTACTGTATGCATTGATTATAACATTGATGAATAGAAGCTGCAGTGCTTTGCTGTGTTTTATTAAACTAATCCAAGAGAAGTCAAAAAGTTTCCTAAAGCTAACCTCCGGGCATGAAAATGTTGATTCAAATGTATTCCTTAAAGAGGAATGTCACCCTTATATTTAAAATGACAACAAACACACCTTTAGAAAGGTTTAGTAATGACAATCTACAAACACATACTGTACTTATAGTTAATTGCAGTATTTTTATTTTTTACATACCCTATTTTTCTTTTCCTGCTTCTCACGGTGGCAATTTTTACTAAGGGCAGATAAATCCATCTCCCTTTACTTCCTGTAATTCTGGCACATGTGACTTGAACATGTGACCATCAACTCAGGGGAAAAAAATGCATTTCCCTGAGATCTCGTGAGATTTTACAGTTTACAGATAAGATTTCCCAGCAATGCTGGGAACCTTCCCAGGATGCATCTCTTGGACATATTACATCACTAATGCCTAAGATGACCAGGAAGTGGAAACACAGTAATTGTAGGTAAAAGTAAAATATTTTTATTTACCTAATGAATGTAAGGTGAATTCATATCAGCATGTAGAGCTGCATACTGATGTGATGTTTAGTGAGAGGGTAAAGGTCCACTTTTCCAACTGCACGTATTTTGCACCTGTTTTCATCAGAGCTTGCACTACTTTTTCAATTGCACGTTTTTTGCACCTGTTTTCATCTGCACTTGTTCTGCGGCTGTCTGAAACTGGAGCATCACCTAACAAAACAATTGCTACTTAAAAAGTCCCCATGACCACTTCTTCTAGAAGCGACATTAACACTTTTTGCCTGGAGTTACGAGTCTTCTTTCCTGGAGTCTATTAAACCTCATTTATGAACAACTTTACACCAGCGTCATATATCTGGTGCAAAGTGCGTCAAATACACTGAGTGGCCAGATTATTTTGAACACCCCATCAGTACTTCGTTGGGCCACGAGATGACTCCACGAGATGTTGAAAGGTGATGCGAGGAATCTGACACTGCACTGTTGCCCGTTGTGTTGTCTTGTACCAGTCTTGCCACTCTCCGTTCTGCCCTAACATTGACTAGTCGCTGGCGGCCACAATTCGCACGTTCAGACCCGGATTTTCGGCTGACAGTTCAGTCTTTAAACACTTTAACAACAGCTGTTCTTGAACATTTAACGAATTCTGCTGTTTTGCCGATACTCGCTCCATGGCTTGAGCGCCAACAATCATCCCACGCCCACGTTCAAAGGCTGTTAAATCGCATTGATAAAAAATTACTTCTACTGTCGTGGTAAACAACCTGCTTCCCTATTTATAATGGTCTGGCCCCTAGCAACTTCAGCGCAAAATTATAGCTAATCATAGCTAATTTGCCTACAAACGTCAGGTGGTCATAATAATCTGGCCACTCAGTGTATATTCCGTGAAAGTTCAAATCATC